>NC_027756.1:6695507-6709409 GCF_000695525.1 Brassica oleracea var. oleracea
ATATTTGGGTGATTGGGTATATTTTTGGTATTTCGGATTTTTTTAAAGTTTCGTGTTTGGATTTTCGGGTATAATTGTAGGTTTTTGGTGAAATTTTAGATTTTTAGAAAATATAATTTGGGTATTCGGCTAAAATTCGGGTATGTTCTGGGTTTTCGGGTCTGATTTTGGATAAATTTTTGGGTATTTTTGCGGTTCTTCGGGTATTTTTAGAGTTTTCGGGTCCAGTTTGGGTACTTCGGGTCTATTTCGGATCCTAAATACCCGAATCGACCCGGATCTGAAATATACCCTAAAATTTTGGGTATTTTACGGGTATTGAAATTATAGACCTGAACCGACCCGGATCCGACAAGACCCGACCCGGAGCCGACCCGAAAAGTTATAGGTACCTATATGGGTCTAAATTGCTAGGACCCGAAGGACCCGGACCCGATAATACCCGACCCGAACCCGACCCGAAGATCCGGATGCCCAGGCCTACTGCTAATTATTTTTGGGGGGTATTTTAAATAGATATTTTATAATAGGGACGAGTGGTGTTAGCAGAGGGAATAATAATTGGAATGTATATATCTAAGTTAGATATATTTATTTATTTATTAAAAAAAGGAGGGAAAGTGACAATTATTTGAAGATTTTTTTGTTGTTTTAATGGGGAGAGAGTATGGTAAGGAATGAAGATGATATGAGTCTATAAAAGGGAGATATGTGGGAAGAGGCACGCTCCACTTTTCTCCACCTTTCTTCCTTTTTATCTCTCTCTCTCTCTCTCTTTTTACACTGTTCGTGTGTGTGTGAGTAACTTTCTTTCTTCCTCTCTCAAAATGGATTCGTTCACTTTCGATAACGTGAAAGCAGAGAAAGCCAAGGCGCTGCGGCGATACAACCGCTTCCGCAGTATCGGACGTTTCTTCCGTGCCGCCGAGGTCTGCGTCGCCATCATCTTCATCCTCTGGACCTTTACGCGCCTTCCTTTCGCCGTCCAAATCTCCAGGGAGTTCCTCCGCCGCATCGCCGGCGTCATATCGACTCCACTCTTCGTCTTCCTCTTCGGGAACTGCATCGTCGTTGCGCTCCTCGCCAAGTCCTCTGTGGAGGAGAACAGAGGATCCACCCCCTCGAACGCAGAAACAGAAATCTACGAGGCGTTGGTGAGATCCAAGCCGTCCGATGAGGAAGAAGAAGAGTTGGCGGAAGAGATCGTTTACGACGACAAAGAGGTGGTCGTCGTCGCTGATTCATCAAATAATAATATTCCTCACGGCTTGGAAATAGATTCGGACACGTGTCCCGTTTCTGATGAGCCTAAGGAGTATGGAAGAAGCAAGTCCGATGTGTGTTTAAATCATATGGTCATCCCTAAACCTTCTTCTCTCCAGAGATCAGAGACTGAAAAGTGCATTAGGACCGATGATATTAATAATAACAATAATAATGATGATGATAATATGAATAATTATGCAGAGGATAACCTTAGCAACGAGGAGTTTCAGAAAACGATTGAAGCTTTCATCGCCAAACAGTTGATGTTTCGTCGCCAAGAATCTTTAGCCGTCGTCGTCCACAACAAATCCTAATTATCAAAAAAAAAAAAAAGAAGAAGAAGAAGAAGAGGGGCATCAGATTCTATTATGTAGCAGCCGAATCAACACTACGTAACAAACAAAGTTTTGTTAACCATATATGGAATCTTATTTCAATATTCCTGGCTAGTGTGTAAAAAAATCTCATCAGTGCTCTCTCTATGTACAGTAGTAATTAGTTGCTTATCAAGTAAGATATAATAATATATCTTTTATTTACTTGTTTGTTTTAGTGACTTGTCACTTAATCATACAAAGTTGAAGTAGAAATGTTGTTTCGTAACTATGTAAATTATGGCTTTACCAAAACCCCATTTTAATTAAAAAAATAACTAGTGTTATCCACGAAACAATCGATTTAGGTCTGTATTTTTGTCTTCGCATGAAACCAACGTCGGGGCTACTTCAGAAATAACCAGCAACTGCGTTAAGAAACAAATAGCTATCTACACATTATAAATATACTATTAAACCTATATGTCACTCAACATGTAATATATTTATAGGGAGTTTCCAAGTCCTCTAATCGGCATAGCCTTCGACATCTTTATTTCAGACATGAGCCAATCACTTGACCAATGATATTTGTATTGCCTATTTAATAGTTGTATTAGTTCTTACACTTAGAGCATCCTTATCGGTCGTCTTTAGAGGGGATCTAATGCTAATTATGCATTAAAAATAAATAAAAAGCAATAATAAAGGCTTGAGACGTCTCCTATTGTTGCGACGGAAGAGACGGTAGTGGGGGACACGTGTAGGCAAAATAAAAGGAGAGAAGAGAGCGTGTCTTCGGTTCGCTTTGGTTCTGTTTCTTTCTTTCTCTCAAAACCTCTCTATCTTTCGTCTGCGAGAAGACGATTCTCTGTGTCTCGGCGGTTCCTTGACCAAACGGCGATAATCCTTCACTCCATGGCTCGTCACGTCTCGGAATCGTCTCTCTCCGTGGGTCGTAGACGAAACGACGAAAGTCTCTCTCTTCGTGGCTCCTCGAGGAAACAAAGACGGACCTCTCTCTCTCTCTCGGTGGCTGTTGCCGAGGAAGTAAATCGGTGATTATCTCCTGTGGGTCTCCTCGACAGTGAAGGACCGCTGTCTCTCTGTGTGGATATAGTGGAATCGGAAGGTAAATCGTTTCTTGTGTTCTTCAAGCATGCATGTGTTAGATTTGACTTATTCTTGTTCTGATTGCATGTGTTTTTTTTATTTGTAGGTTCGATTCTTTGTGGCGGTGGCTATCGTCGACGGAGCTCTCTTTGATGGCACTCTCCGATTCGCTAAGGTAACGCTTCTGTTTCATGTTCTTCAATGATGCATGTCTCATATTGTGCTTGGATTCTGTCGGGTTTAGCTGTAAAATATTTTGTTTCAAGTTAATCAATTTTGATAACGTTTCTGTCATTTGATTCTGTCAAGTTAATCAATTTTGATAATATTTTTGTCCTTTGATTCTGTCGGCTTTGACTGTAAAATATTTTGTTTCAATCTTGTTTTGATTGTTGCAAGGTTATGATTAAGATTGTGTTGATTAACATTTTTTTTGTTTCTGTCTTTGTGTGGTGAGATGAATGGATGAAGTCGGCTTTGATGTGTTCTGTGGAAAGAGAGGTTAGGAAGCTTCATCAATACAGGTTAGTGTTACTCTTCCATGAATTAGAACTGATGTGGTTAGCTTCTGTGAGGGATTAAAGATGTAGTTAAATGTAACATTATGGTTGTGATGATGGTAATAAATAGAACTGACGGTTAGATAGAAAAGGAAACGTGAAGTGTGTTGAATGAATTAGATAAATGTCTAGTCTTTCTGGTTCTGCTTATTTGAAATTTGAAAAAGCATTGTTTGTTGTTTGTTGTTAGATAAATGTCAAGTCTTAACACATTCAAGTCTGGTACTAGTTAAAAGAAAAATTGAAAGCTTCTGTGATGAATTATTTGGTTGGTGTGTTGAATGCTAGTTCTCTTTCTCGAATTATTTATAACCATTGTCTTCCTCTTCAATCTCCAACATCTGAATGCGTTTGCTCGTTCTTTCTCCTCTTTCTCCTCTTTCGCCTCTTTCACCTCTTTCACCTCTTTCTCCTCTTTCTCCTCTACCTCTGACGTCGGAAATGGATTTCAATCCATTTCAAGACTCTGCCAAATTTGTTGAATTACTTAATAGTCAACAAAATGTTGTCTTTGGAAGTCAAGGAAGTGTTTCGCTCTCTACAACGCAAGCTCCTTTCGTAAGCACTCAAGAAGATCCAATCATTGCTGACGAGCTTCCAGCAGAGCATAATCCCCGAAGGACTTGGACGCCAACAGATGATATAGTGTTGATCAGCTCGTGGTTGAACACGAGCAAAGATCCCATTGTTGGGAATGAACAAAAGTCAGGGGCTTTTTGGAAGAGAATTGCAGATGACTTCTCGGCGTCTCCTAAGATAGCTGGTTCTGAAAAAAGAGAAGCATCTCAGTGCAAGCAGCGTTGGCACAAGCTGAATGATTTGGTTTGCAAGTTTTGTGGGGCGTATGAAGCAGCAACCAGGGAGAGAACCAGTGGTATGAACGAGAATGATGTGCTTAAATTAGCCCACGAGATCTTCTTCAACAACTACCAAAAGAAGTTCACCCTTGAGCATGCGTGGAAGGAGCTTCGCGCTGATCAGAAGTGGTGTGAACTCTCCACAGCCAAAAATGGAAGCAGCTCCAAAAAAAGGAAGTGTGAGGATGAAAACAATGCTTCTGGAGATGAAGAGTTCACATCTCGTCCTCCGGGTGTTAAGGCATCAAAGGCCCGTGGAAAGAAGCTAGTGGTTGATAGGAAAGTGTTCTCTGGCTTCCAGAATATCTGGAGTTTCAAGAAAGAATATCTGGAGTTTGAAGAAGGAGGACTTGGCAATGAAGGAAAGGCTCTCGAAGATGAGGATGCTTGAGTTGATTCTTGCAAAAGAAGCACCACTAGACGAAACCGATGATGCTCTGAAGAAAAAACTCATCAATGAGTTGATGTAACTCTCGGTCATGCTCTGTTTAACTTACATGTTCTAATTAGTTAAATTTCATGTTCTGTTTAATCTTTCATGTTCTAATTAGTTAAATTTGTAACTCTCGGGTTCTTGTTTACTTTGAAACCTTGTTTGTGGTTCTTGTTCTTTATACTGATTTGATCTCTGTCTCTTGATCTTTATACTGATTTGATCTTTGTTTCTTGTCCTTGTTACGTACATGAGCATTGGAGGTGAGAAGGATCACGGACTTGTTGTGTGAAGTGTTGTATTGTCACGGAATTTGTCATCTTGTTGCGTCTTGTACTCTTGTGTCTTATATTGTCACGGGCTTTGTATCTAGTCTAGTACTCTTGTTGTGTAGTGTCCATTGTACTACTCCTGTTGTAGTGTCACGGACTTGGCATCACTCTTGTTTCATAATTGTACCAAACACAAAAGCTTCTGTCTATATATTGCACTTTCTATTACTCAAGTTTCATATCTTCTCTATATATTGTACCAAACACAAAAGCTTATGTCTATATATTTCACTTCATAATTGTACCAAACTCAAACTCTAGTCTCTTTAATCACAAGTTTCTCATTTCTCTCTTTGATCAGAAGTTCACGTTGAAAAAAAAAGATCACAAGTTTCTCTCTATGGCTTCTTCTTCTCAAGATCCTTTTGATTCTTTTGATGCTGCAGTTGATGATGCATTTGATGATCTCTTTGAGCAAGCCTTTGAGAATATTTCCATTCATGTTGATCAAGAAGAACAAAAAAAAAGAAAAAAAAAGCTTATATCTAAAGACATCGTGAAGAAAGACATATTCGTTTATGGAATGATTATTTCAGTGAAACTCCAACTTATCGGATAATTTTTTTCCGACGACGTTTTTGAATGAACAAGCCATTGTTCATGTACATTGTTGATCGACTCTCCAACGAAGTTCAATATTTTCGAGAAAAGAAAGATGCTCTCGGAAGAAAAAGTCTCACTCCCCTTTAGAAGTGTAATGCATCCATTCGTGTCTTGGCATATGGTTCTGCGGCAGATGCGGTCGATGAATACCTCCGACTCGGTGAAACAACAACTCGGTTATGTGTGGAAAATTTTGTGGAAGGGATAATATATTTGTTCGGCGATGAATACTTCAGAAGACCAACCCCGACTGATCTTCAGCGACTCCTTTACGTTGGAGAACATCTTGGATTTCCCGGGATGATAGGAAGCATCGATTGTATGCATTGGAAGTTGAAGAATTGTCTCACCGCTTGGAAAGGGCAATATTCTCATGGTTCGGGCAAACCAACAATCGTTTTAGAGGCGGTTGCTTCGTATGATCTCTAGATATGACATGCATTTTTTGGACCTCCAGGTACCTTAAATGATATCAATGTTCTTGATCGCTCACCTGTTTTTGATGACATAATTAAAGGTCAAGCTCCTCAAGTCACTTACTCTGTCAATGGAAGAGAATATCATATGGCTTACTATCTCACCGATGGTATTTATCCGAGATGGGCCACTTTTATCCAATCAATTCCACTGCCACAACACCCGAATGCTGTTTTATTTGCTCAACATCAAGAAGCTGCCCGAAAAGATGTCGAACGTGCTTTTGGAGTCTTACAAGCTCAGTTCGCCATTGTCAAAAATCCGGCGATGTTTTGGGATAAAGTCAAAATTGGGAAGATTATGAGAGCATGTATCTTAATACATAATATGATAGTAGAAACCGAACGAGATGGAAACACTCAATTTAATGTTTCAGAGTTCCAACAAAGAGAAGACAACAGAAGTGCACAAGTCGATCTCGATATTTCCCATGAAATGCATACAAATATCGCCAATATGATGGATGCTCGAACTCGAATTCGTGATGGACCAATGCATCACCAACCCAAAGCTGATTTGGTTGAACATATATGGCGTAAATTCGGACCTGATGAAGACATTGACTGAGCTCGGAAGCTTCTTTCTATTATTATTCTCATTTATTTTCTTAATCTTCATTTCTATGTTTTATTTGAAATTCAATGTTTAAAATGTTATGTTTAATAATTTTATCAATAAATTTTAAGATAAATAAAATAAATAATTTTTTTTAGAAAAACCCTAAAATTAGAGACTTGCAATGGACACACTTATTTGAAGGTCTCTATCTTAAGTTTCTTAAAGTCACTTTTCCAACTTAATAATATTAAAAAAATAATTAGAACCCTTCAGTGAGTATTAAGGATAAGGATGCTCTTATTTTTCTTCTTACACAACAGTACTTCGTTCATGATGGAGTTTTGTACTTTTGCACCGAGTAAAGTCTCATGCCTGAAATAATTAACCCTGAAAGAAATATATATTAGAGCATTTTAATTGATAGGGTTTCCAAAATACAATGTTTTAAGATACTTAATTATATAACTAGGTTTTACTGATAAAATTAAACTAAATTAGATTTAAAATGCATGTTTTAATAGTTTATGGGTTTCTCATAAATCTTCATATGAGAATCCTTTCTCACTTTTTTCATATACAAAACAAGCATAGACATGGGCGCATACTGGCAAACATGGTGTGGTTTATAGTAACGAAGAAACTAGAGATGTCTAAAGAAATTAACGATGGCAATAGTAAAAGGAAATATATAGTGAGATGGGTAACAATCGGAAAGAGGGTACATGCTTAATTATTGTATATCTTTAGTATTGTCTTAAATCGAAGGAAGCTTCATTCTTAGAGGAATGATTGATGGTCTAGTAAGTCATCTCAATGATCTCATAATCTTCGATTATACGATTAAAAAAATATAAAATTCAATAAAATAGTAGTGTTAATTTGCTGAAGCGGCCGTGTTTCTGAATGGGTATTGACACCAAATCATACTGTAATGATTTTGAATGCAAAAAGTTAAATCATTTTCACTTTTATGCAGACACCCACGCAGAAAAATTAAGAAGAAAAGTGACTTTATTTTCACCAAGTCCCGTAATCTCTGCCCTACTAAAATAAAAGTCGGTTCTTTCACCCTTCTTTTGACAGATTAAGATTCTCTGATATCAAGCCGATCAATCTTTTGCATGATATGAATTTTAAATATTGTTTAATTTGATTTTTTGTTGCGTTATTGATTGTTGCATTAACTATAAATTATAGGAAGACTATTTTTAATTAGGAGCAATCATGATATTTCCACCACGAGCGGCTAGTGCTATTGGTGTTATTGGACTTCTCATTAAGCAACTCTACCATCAAATATTATTCTCCTAACTCAAAATGACATTGCAGTATAAATTTTGAGATAAATTATCAATTTTACGTTGGAAATACTCCTGTTTTAATTTACGGTCATTTAGTTATTTTTTTTTTCTTTTGCTAAAATACACTCTACTATACTCACCAGGTGTCTTAGAACATGTTTAATGGAGGGTTTTTAGGACGAAGTTATTAGCGGAATATAAGAAACCATCTCTTAACTTTTAACTAAAAAAGGGTAATAACCCCACCCTAAGAGCAACCTTAGAGCATCCACAACCCAGGGTTCATATGAATCCTTAACTGCAGCATTAGAATAAAAAATTAATAAAAGAGTGTGATAGTGGGAAGGAGCAGTCTGTAGAGAAGGGCTTAACGGATCAAATCCGTAGGGACGTGGCAGCTTCATATTGGACCGGTCGAAGGGTAAACGTGCACGAGGAAACAAAAATGAAATCATTCGCGAAGAAGAGAAAAAAAAAGAGGAAAGGCGACGGTTTATGCGATTCGATCTCCTCGAGCCATCAAGGTAAATCGATGTCTTTCTACAACGATTTGTGATTTTTATTAGGTTTCTTCTTCTTTTGCTTGTTTTTGGGTCCTATTGGTTCCCTTGATTTATTTTCTTGTGTTTTGTTGTTGTTTTCAAACTTGTTTGGATTGAGTTCTATCTCGTCCCCTCCCTCATTTGAAAGAAAGTTACTAAGAGTTAAAAAAAAAAAACTATATATATATATATCTTCTATTTGATATAAGAATATAAAAATATTTTGTCTATTTGATTTAATTAACTACTAGACATTGACCCGCATTTTTAATGCATGACGTTTTGTGATGAAAACTTTCATTAACAGGTTTTCAAATGTTTTTGTTAATTTAAATAATTTTTCTATTTAAAAAATGTTTGCATTTAAATCTGCACTTTTATACTTTCTGAACCAGCGGTCAAACCGATAAATCTAGTGATCCGATATGTAATCCAAGTTTGGTTTTTCAAAATATCTAATATTTAAAAACCCGCTACCTGAGGCTGACCGGGCGAACCGATAAGTGACCGATATATAGTCAAATTTGATTTTTAAAATTTTAAAGTCAATTTCAATCTTTGAATAGATAGTTAAATACTTTTAATTTTAATCTTATTTTACTTTTATATGTTTTAACTCCAATTTGTTATAAAAATGTTTAAATTATCTTTTATATTTTTTTATGTGAAATGGGAAAAAATAAAAAAAATAGATTTTAAATCTATCCTAGATTTTAAACATGGATTTTCTTTTATTTTTTAATATTGATATTTATAATTATATATTAAAATTTTGGAAACTATTAACCCAGAGTTCACCCGCAGTCACTCCTCTAACCCAATAATATAAGCTTTTGATTAGAAAACATAGAATTTATAAATGTTATATTACTATGCTTTTTTGATGAAACTATATTAAAATGGTTTGCATAAAGAGTTATCTAAGAAGATCTCAGGGATTAAAGAGATGTTCCTATTGGCTGTTTGTGTCCTGCTGAGTTTGTTCATCGTAATCTTTATGGTGTTCATGTTGGGTGGTGAGTTTCTTTTCCTTTTGCTTTTCATATTATAATCTCGATTTTTTATAAAACTTTTGACTGCTTTTTATTCATATTTGTTTAGGAAAAGCTACGGAGGTTGAAAAGGCGAGGGTCTGAGCTTTGAAAGGTACTGAACAAACTACTTCCTTGAATTTGTTAAAATCATTTTTGCATACTCTAGTATAGCTGTAAATATTTCTAACTCCGGACTTAACTAGAAATTAGAGTGATATTGATAGAAATGGTAAATGGCATTAAGTGATATAGCTGTAAATTTTTTAAACCGTTGAGATTTGATTTGTGTTAAATGAAACTTAATTGCTACCTTCCTAACTCCTCTGAGTTGATAGGTGTTTAATGTTAAATAGTTAGTACTTCTCCCTGTAAAGTCTTTGTTGCGAGCAGAGTCTTTATTGTTAAACTACTTCTTTCTTAACTCCTCTGAGTTAAATGCTACTGAGTCATCTGTAGTTATAGTTTACTTAAGCCTCTGTCTTTGTTTAGGAGTGAGTCGTCTTTAGTATTCTCCCACCATGGATAACACTTCTAGTTTTGTGATCCTACTAAATAGCCAAAACTCTTTCGATCTTCATTCACCCGACCCTGATTTGTTCTCTACCCAAGGAGTAGATGAGTCTACCGTTAGTCAGAGGAGGAAATGGACACCAACAGAGGATAAAATCCTTATTGGTGCTTGGCTAAACACCAGTAAGGACGCCATCGTCAGCAACGAGCAGAAAGCTGGTGCTTTCTGGCAGAGGATTACCCAGTACTACAACACAAGACCTCTCCTCGTTGGGACAACACCAAGGGAGCTTATACAGTGCAAGCAGAGGTGGGGAAGGATCAACGATCTAGTCTTCAAGTTCGTGGGATGCTATGACACGGCAATGAGAGCACAGAAGAGTGGTCAAAATGACGACGATGTGATGAAAGCTGCACTAAGCATCTACTACAATGACCACAAAATCAAGTTCAGTCTCGAACATGCTTGGAGAGAGCTGAGACATGACATGAAATGGTGCTCCACCTATCAGGCTAAGGACACGGGGAAGGAGAAACGCAAGCAAGTGTACTCGGTCGATGGTGAAGATGATGGGGGAGAACCTGAGGCTCGACCAGTTGGGGTGAAGGCTGCTAAAGCAGCTAGCAAGAAGAAGAAAACCGGGAAAGAAGAGGACTTGTCTGTGTTACAGTCCATGCTCGAAATAAAAGAAAAAATTACAAACCGTAAAGTCCTCGAGCGCTTACTAGCCAAAAAGGAGCCACTCTCTAAGATGGAAACATCTCTCAAAAACAAGCTTATGTCAGAGATGTTATGATCTGTTATATGTTGCGGTTAAGGTATATCAAATGTTGCTTAGACTTGTGATTAGGTTCTTAAATTAGAAGGTATTTCTTAGTCTTGTGAATAGGTTCTGAACTTCATATGTTGCTTAGACTTGTGAATAGGTTCTGATTTTAATATGTGCTTACGTATTGTCTTGCGGTTGTCTTGTCTGTTACTTCACATGTGCTACAACTTGTGAATAGGTTCTGGACTTAATATGTTGGTTAGTTCACATGTGCTTACGTATTGTCTTGTCTGTTATTGCAGGTGCAGTACAAGGCCTTAGTTTTCTTGCGGTTGTTTTATCTATCACGGGTGCTTTGGAGCTGTGAAGGTGTTTTGTTCTCTAGCAGATGTAACCCTAGTCACTGGTTCTAGCTTTTTTCACTTTCACATTTATATAAGATCGGATTGTATAAGACTTTAACCTATCTCCTTAGCTTTCTTTCATCTTCCTTGTAAGATTGTACTCTCTACTACTCCATGTAAACGATATCAATCTATTTGCTAAGTACTTCCGTTTGCATCTCTACTTGCCTTTAACTCAAGGTTTGTGTCTCTGTTACATATTTGAATGAATGTGAAGCTCTTTAAATGTTGTTCGTATTAGTTTCTTCTTCTTGTTAGTGTATATGTTGTCTTCTCAAGGTTTGTGTCTCTGTATTAGTTTCTTCTCAAAATGTCCCTTAAGTTAAATGAAGTATATATGTTGTCTCTGTATTGAAGTATATATGTTGTCTCTGTATATAGAAATGAGTTAGAAATTTACAAATTTCAATTTACAAATTTTCATTAGTTATAAATATATAGAAATGAGTTAGATTCTACTTCTCTAATGAACTTCATTTTCACATATTATATTGAAGGTCGGTTTCCGAAAATGTCATCATCATCATCAGATGAACTCGAAGAAAGATTAGAAGAAGCTTTCGACGGTATATTTCAAAATATACACGACGACATAGTCGCCGGTAGAAGAAAGAATAAAGGGCAACGTACTTACATAGAACGCAACCGTGAAGAAGGACACATCCGTTTATGGAATGACTACTTTAGCGAAGAACCGACATTTCCGAGACATTTATTCAGGCGTCATTTCCGCATGAACAAGGACTTATTCATGCGTATAGTCTATCGTCTCTCAGAGGATTTTCGATTCTTTCAACATAGAAGAGATGCAACCGGGAGGGATGGTCTCTCTCCACTGCAAAAATGTACGGCTGCGATTCGTCTCCTTGCTTATGGTTCAGCTGCTGACTCGGTTGACGAATATCTTCGACTTGGTGAAAGCACCTCACTTTCCTGTCTAGATAATTTCACTGAAGGAATTATTCGGTTATTTGGAGATGAGTATCTACGAAGACCCACGCCGGAGGATCTTCAACGACTACTCGATATTGGAGAGAAACGCGGATTTCCTGGGATGGCTGGAAGCATTGATAGTATGCATTGGGAGTGGAAAAATTGCCCAACCGAATGGAAAGGACAATACACACGTGGATCGGGAAAACCAACAATTGTCTTAGAGGCAGTAGCTTCTCAAGATCTTTGGATTTGGCATGCTTTCTTTGGTCCTCCAGGTACGTTAAATGATCTTAATGTCCTCGATCGGTCCACCGTTTTTGATGACATTTTGGAAGGTCGAGCTCCAAGGGTCCGGTACGTCGTCAACGGACACCAGTATGATTTGGCGTACTACCTCACCGACGGTATATATCCAAATTGGTCAACATTTATCCAATCTATCTCACTCCCCCAAGGTGGTAAAGCAGAGTTATTTGCTAAAGTTCAAGAATCAACCCGAAAAGATGTGGAGCGGGCTTTCGGAGTATTGCAGGCTTGGTTTGCTATTGTTAAAACCTCAGCTCTTTTATGGGACAAGGCGAAGATAGGGCAGATTATGCGAGCATGTATCATACTACACAATATGATTGTCGAAGATGAACGGGATGGATACACTCAGTACAATACAACTGAATTTGAAGAAGGAGAGACATCAAGAAGTTCACAAGTGGATATGTCCTATAGTACCGAGATGCCTTCAAATCTCGGGAACATGCTTGGGATTCGGAATCATCTCCTCGATAGGCGTATACATGATCAATTGAAAATCTATTTAATTGAAAATGTTTGGACTAAATTTGGTGATGAATATTAAATTATGTTATGTTTATTGTATTTCATGTAATAAATAAAATTTTCAATTTTACATGTTTTAAAATTTAATATTATTTTATTCGTAAAGATTCTTAAATGAGTATCACCATTGTACTATCATTTTCTAAAAGAGTCCTTAACTATTACAAAAAAAATAAAATATATACTACTCCTAAGGACTCCAATGGTGAATCCACCATTGGAGATGCTCTTATTAGGGGTTTCTTGCTCCTAGGTTTTTAAAATACATGTATGTGTATGTATATATTATATATGTGTATGTAATTGCGGGGTTCTAATACGGGAAACCCAACCGAAAGTTTCTTATTAGTACACTAGTTCTTGCTCGGAAAAGGCTACGAAGTCCACGGCCTGATCCGACGATCCTCAAACTACAACACACAGCGAATCAACCATATCTACGTGGATCCCCACAATGCCAACAAAGCTCGCATGAAGCTCCATTACGCTGTCTCTCCGATGCCTCCTCCCTCCGTCGTTGGCTCAACGTTATCAAGCCCGACAAGGTCTACAACCTTGCTGCTCAGTCCCACGTAGCTGTCTCCTTCGAGATCCCCGACTACACATCTGATGTCGTCGCTACGGGAGCTCTCCGCCTCCTGGAGGCTGTCAGGTCTCACATGGCTGACAATGGCCGCGACGTCAAGTACTACCAGGCCGGTTCCTCAGAGATGTTCTGGTCAATTCTGTTAGAAATTAAAGAACATAGTGAAGAACAAGAAAGAGAGAGAGAGAGAGAGAGAGAGTAAAGAAGGATAATCTTATTCACTTGATTGATTTGCTTATGAGAACATCCCATATATATAGTGGTTACAAGTATGGTAAATGGTAGATGAGATATAATAAACTAATAATCCATTGTTTTAAGACCTTAACCCACCATGCATGCTTGTCCCTTGTAGTGGCATCTCCATTGTCTTGAGACCTTAACCAACCATGCATGTTTGTCCCTTGTAGTGGTATCTCCATTGTCTTGAGACCTTAACCCACCATCTTGTTTCTTATTGCTTTATTTATAC
>NC_027756.1:6710065-6711627 GCF_000695525.1 Brassica oleracea var. oleracea
TCTTCAATCTCCCCCTCACGCAGCACCTTATACCCATCTTCTAGTGGAGTCTTGGCTACTCTCGCTCCAAGCTTTCCTGCCTCATTCAAAAGATCAAGTGTGTACTTCCTTTGAGATAAGAAAAGCCCCTCTTTAGAGCGGCATATTTCTATCCCTAGAAAGTACTTTAGCTCACCCAAATCTTTAATATCAAAAGTAGACTTAAGAAAGACTTTGGTTGAGATAATACCTTCCTTGTCACTTCCTGTGATGATAATATCATCTACATAAATAAGAATCACCACAATTCCTTGCTTGCTTGTGAGTGTGAAGAGTGTATGATCAGCTTCTGATTTTACAAACCCTCTTCCATTGAGAGTTGTACTCAGTTTGTGGTACCAAGCCCTTGGTGACTGTTTTAACCCATATATTGCTTTCTTCAACCTTAGGACATTCCCTGGCTTGACCATGTCTTCCATACCCGGAGGTGGCCTCATGTAAACCTCATCCTCCTGCTCCCCTTAAAGAAAAGCATTCTTGACATCCATCTGCCATAAACCCCATTCCAAGTTCACTGCCAATGAGAGTATAATCCTTATGGTGTGGAGTTTAGATACTGGTGCAAATGTATCCAGATAGTCTTCTCCATAGGATCAACTAGCCTTGTTTTCTTTCTTTCTGGTTTCCCATTGGCAAGGTACTTGATGGTGAAGAGTAGACGGCTTGTAACAGCTTTCTTTCCTTTGGGGAGCTCAGTTTCATACCAAGTATCATTCTTGATCATGGCACCAACTTCATCCCCAACTGAGTCTCTCCATTCTTTATGCTTCATGGCTTCTTCATAAGTCTTTGGTACATACTCTTGATCCAGGTTGCTGATGAAGACTACATGCTCTTTAGATAGTCTCGCAAAAGAACATGTTGCTTGGATAGGATGAGCTACTGCATTGTTGTTGAAGTATACTTTGGTGTCCATCCACTGAGATGGTTTCTTCACCCTTGTACTCCTCCTTAATGGTTGAACTTCTTGTTGCATTCCATCTTGATCATTAACAACTTCTTCTTGGATAGCTTCTTCTTGGATAGCTTCGTCATGGATAGCTTCTTCATGGATAGCTTCCTCATGGATGATAGCTTCTTCATGAATTTGCAAATTAGGTTGATTTCCCCCCTCATGATCAGGATGGACTGCTTCTTCAACTGATGCAGCTTCATCCACAACTGGAGGTACAAGTGAAGTGCTCGGTACGCCACTTGTTTGAGGCTGGCTGATGCCTATGTTTTCCAACCTAGGCTTTCCAGAATGATTCTCAAGTTATTTGCCCTATCTGAAGGTCCTTGTGAGAGATCCTGAAGGCTTTCCCAACTCTTCTCATCATAGTATCCCTCTGATTCCACAAACTTAACATCCCTTGAGACCATAACTCTTCTTGATTCAGGTATGTAGCACTTGTACCCCTTCTGCGCATGAGTATATCCTATGAACATGCCTTTGGCACTCTTGGCTTCAAGCTTATTTCTCTGTTCCCCTGGTATCAAGACATAGCACACACACCCAAAAACACGCAAGTGATCAATTGAAA
>NC_027756.1:6713113-6716805 GCF_000695525.1 Brassica oleracea var. oleracea
TGCAAGTTGTTGATTGCCCTCTTAACCTCAAATATTCTGGTGAGGTTTGAAGTGTTGCCATATACCTTGTATAAGGTATCCCATAGCTTCTTTGCAGTCTCACAGTGTGAGTAAGACTCCATGATAGGAGTATCAAGTGAGCCTTGCAAGATAGACAGCACCATGAGATCCTCCTGACCCCATTTGCCTTCATCTACCACTACAACCTCCTTGCCATCTTCTCTTTGGGTGATTTGTCTTGGGGCCTCACTTGTGGTGATGTGCTCCCATAGACCTCTTCCTCCAAGAGCTATCCTGGTCAATCTCGACCAAGTAATGTAGTTAGGACCCTTCAGGTTGACTGGAATCCTCACTAGCTGGTGTTGCTCCATCTTTGCTTGTGGGTAAAAGAAAATGAAAGAGATTCTGAAGAAAGTAAACCAAACAAGTGAAAGAGTAAAGTGAATAGAATAGATTTGCGGAAGCAGTTTGGTGTTCAAGAGCTTTGGGGCTCTGATACCATGTTAGAAATTAAAAAACATAGTGAAGAACAAGAAAGAAAGAGAGAGAGAGAGTAAAGAAGGATAATTTTATTCACTTGATTGATTTGCTTATGGGAACATCCCATATATATACTGGTTACAAGTATGGTAAATGGTAGATGAGATATAATAAACTAATAATCCATTGTTTTGAGACATTAACCCACCATGCATGTTTGTCCCTTGTACTGGCATCTCCATTGTCTTGAGACCTTAACCAACCATGCATGTTTGTCCCTTGTACTGGTATCTCCATTGTCTTGAGACCTTAACCCACCATCTTGTTTCTTATTGCTTCATTTTTACAAACTCCTCCACCGCAATCTAAGAGACTGAGACGACGCCGTTTCATCCGAGATCTCCCTATGCCGCCTCCAAATGCGCAGCTCACTGGTACACTGTGAACTATCTGAGACGACTCCGTTCCTGGGAAACATACAGGCGTCAAGGGACTGGGGGTTCTCGGGGGAGTACGTGGAGGCAATGTGGCTGATGCTGCAGCAGGAGAAACCAGATGATTACGTGGTGGCAACTGAGGAGTCGCACACCGTCGAGGAGTTTCTGGAGGTGTCGTTCGGGTACGTGGGGCTCAATTGGAAAGACCACGTGGAGATAGACAAGATGTACTTCAGGCCTACGGAGAGGTTGACAATCTGAAAGGAGATGCGAGCAAGGCAAAGGAGGTGTTGAAGTGGAAGCTTAAAGTAGGGTTCGAGCAGCTGGTGAAGATGATGGTGGACGAAGATCTGGAGATGGCTAGGAGGGAGAAAGTGCTTGTTGATGCTGGTTACTTGGACGCTCAGCAGCACTCTTAATCTCCAAAAAAGAGTCTTATCATTATCTGCCTTTTCGTTTTTTGTATCTGGATCTAAAATCTGTTTCAAGTTTTTCCATTTTCTTGTTTAAAAAGCTGCTCAAGTCGATAAACTGCAAATCATCATCATCATCCACTCTGGATTTTGTTTTTGTATCAAAGGCAAAACAAAGCGTATTACATAATAACTTCCCTACAAAACAAACATGGCTTCCTATTGTAACGAGCGATTATACATACAACTCAGAAAACATACAAGAAAAAATATGTATTCCGATATTCACTAATCAACCTACAATTAGAGAGTATTGACTCTTATTCCTCTTTTTCAGAAGACATGGTAGTAGTAGTGTTTATACTGACCGAATCAGGTGGTGCAAGAGTAAATGGCGTCACTGTTGACCTGAGAGATTGAGGCCCCTCAGCATTAATTCTTTTACATAAGGTATCGCAGTTGTTGATCACCTCTGTCAACCTTCCTTTGAGGTCCCCAAGCTCCACCTGCAACCCATTAACTGAAAATATTTGCATCGGTGAGATAAAGTGGAGAAGGCAGTCTAGTGTCAGGGACATGTATCTTGTAGACTGAAACAAGGGATGATATAGGGTAGGTACCTTGAGATAAATGGTGGGAAGTGGTCCTCATAGCAGAAACGGAGTGGTTAAACCTCTGTAGAAGTTTAGAAGCCAAAGCATCTGCCACTTCTATCTTGTTTTCAATATCTTCCTAGAGATACAAACAATGTTATATTTAATTTCCCCATGATTGGTGAAGCCAAAGTTTGAGAAGATAGAGGCACACAGAATTTTTAGTTGCAATTCACTAAGAAAATGCAAAGATTCTTGTGAACGTAAAGCTCATAAAGCTAACATAATAATCCTGGAGTCTCTTTCAAGTAAAGGAGGGGTCCATAAGTCTATAGATTTAGTCTTCCAGAAATAACCAGAGTCCATGAATCCCAAGGACTTAGTACGAGTAATGATTCCATGTTTGTTGAAAAAGAAAAAGATGGGCAGACCTGTCTGTTGGTAATTTCTTGAGCTTTGCTGTTTTGAAATTCACGGTAAATGGAGAAGAGCTCAACAAGTATTTGAGGATCCACCGTATCTGTTGGGAAACATAAGAGCAATAAATTTAGATTTGGAAAAGAAAGAAGTCAGAGGTGTGCATGATGAAAACGGAAACAAAACAAAAGGCTTTTTGTTGGGGAAAAGACAGGACTAGCTGTTTCATAATAGTTTAGCTTTGACAGAACGAGAGTTGTCTTAAAATTAAATTATTTAGAGAAAAAAAAAAAACAAAAAGAAGAGATAGGGTAATGATGGATTAAAAAAAAACTCACAGGCTGAAGAGGAAGACGATAAAGCTTTCCTAACTAAGATGTCCGTTAAGCTACTTTCTCTGGGAGGAGCTGACTTCAATATTGGCCTACTCTGCCAAATATTATTCAAAATCTTAAACCATCAAACAAATGTTTTCATCTAAAAGAAAACCTTTGATTCCGATCTTAAGTAACTCACGACGGCGAGTGATTTAAGATTCTCGAGATCGGGATCCACTCTTTCGGATCGTTGAGAGATGGTCGTTATCACATCTCCACCTCCCTTTTCCTGTAAAATTCAATTCAATTTGTGAGGATTAACCTTGATAGCTGAGGAGTCCGCCTAATAGCGTTGAATCTGATGCTCCCATCTCCTGCTACTCAGAAGAAGAAGATCTTTGGAATCCAATAGTTTGTTTGTTTCAGCTGGCCCACGGTTGTGGAGGGGAATCAAAGAGAGATGAACCATTTCAACTTATGACAGCAGTATCATGACGTTTCGGGAATTTGCAAGCCAACAGCCTGCCGTTTCCAACAACAACAAAAAAAAAAAATCCTCTTTGCACGGTATTCAGACGACAGTGAGTTCTTAAACAGGTAAAGGAATTGGCAGCTCGTTGTACTTTAATGGGTGGGGAGGAGACAAAGCATGAGACTCAAACCATGCTTCACTGACAGAGCCCTTGTTATTTGGGCCCATTAAAAAAATTTAAATAACTACCTTAAATACTTAATTATTGTTATGAAATAACTTATAATTTATAGTATCGAGAAATTTAAATAAGAGTAGAATTTAATACCCGTAGGAAGCAAATAACACTACTATAAGTGAGAGAGTTTATTATAAGTAAGAAGAAGAAGATGTAATGGTTCTTTTCTTATAAACTCTTGTTCTTGTTTTTGGTGTACAAAATAGTGAGATGAGTGATGGTATTTATAGTGAACAACAATGCATAAAATATCAAAGATGGTGCTTGATTTGGTAAATGAGTGGGTGATCATAGTGCTTGATGAGTAGATGATCATAGTGCTTGA
>NC_027756.1:6723106-6723494 GCF_000695525.1 Brassica oleracea var. oleracea
ACCGACTTTTATAGCTTCGGATATCTTTTTTATTACAAGATAAGGTTTCACATTTGTGACCCATCTGACATAGTTTTCGCCGGTTACTTTTAGAGCTGGGAACTGGAGTTTCTCGATGTTTGCCATTTGTATTTTTAAAACACAAAATAGTAATTTTATTAGAACTTCATAATTTAAAAACCGTTTACATTAACCATACAAACAATTACAAAGAGAAGCGATGTAAATAAAATTAAACCGATAATCATCTTAAATTCACTTGGAGTAAATTCTCCATCGAATAAACCATAAATAGAAACACAAATAAAAATGGCACATAAAAACAAAAGTGCGCGAATCATCTTTCTTGAAAAATCGGAGGAGAGCGATTTGAAATTTTTGAGAGAAG
>NC_027756.1:6723709-6766693 GCF_000695525.1 Brassica oleracea var. oleracea
ACTCTCCGCTCTCGCTTAACGTCTTTGTTGCCTCGTTAAAAACCTTTCTAGGAAAACCCAATGGGAAAAACCATAGTTAGGTAAAAAGAGTACAACTACGTAAGCTCCCCCTCGATTGAGCAGTCATAGATCCTTCTGATGACGCATTCCAATGTTATGGACATGTTTTCTGAATACCGAAGTAGGGAGTGATTTTGTGAAGAGGTCGGCTGCATTGTCGCATGATCGGACATATCTTACTTCAATCTCTTTCTTCTTCTCGAGCTCTTGAGTGTATGAGAAGAACTTTGGATGTATATGTTTTGTTCTATCACTTTTGATATATCCTTCCTTCGTTTGAGCAACACATGCTGCATTGTCTTCATATAGAATAGTTGGCCCCGTACTTTTGTCAATCCCACTACTTGAACAAATGTGTTGGCTTATTGATCTTAGCCATACACATTCTTTACTTGCTTCATGGAGTGCGATGATCTCAGCATGATTTGAAGAGGTAGCCACAAGCGTTTGTTTCTGAGAACGCCAAGATATAGCAGTGCCTCCGATCGTAAAAACATATCCTATTTGCGATCGGGCTTTGTGTGGATCCGAAAGATATCCTGCATCTGCAAAACCAATCATTTGACCATTTGAATCAGTATATCTCAACCGATCCGATATAACCCGAATCTAAATGATATATGATTATTTTATGGATTCTATGATGCGATACAAAACCGACCCGAATTCTATGCGTTATATTTAAATCCGGTCCTTACTTGAAAATTTACTAAAATGGGACATATAAAAGAGAACTGAAGTCCAAAAAACCCAAATCCGAATGCTAATGGGTATCCGAACGCCCGAACAACCGGAAGTTCTACTTAGAAGAAGCTAAAATGATAAATAATGTGAACGAACGATAAGAATGTTTCTACACCAACATGTGTTGTTGGGCCTCACTAACCTCCTAGGTCCTATAATGGGGGCACACACCTCAAAATTATACTTCCATGAATTTAGTGGGTTTTTTTCTTTCTTAACCAGCTGCACATTTGAAGAGGGTATGGTCTATTGATTCACCATCTAAATTTATTCAGAAAAGGACAATGCAACATGTCGCTTGTCCATGATTTACTGGATAATGTGTCACATTGGTTTGGTTCATTCATTAATGCAACCTTTTCTTAGAGTTAAAGTTGTAAACAAATTGGAACGGTTTCAAATAAAATTCAAATTTTCTAAGCGTAACTTAGCAGAATCATCTGTAAGCAAACATTAAGCGATAGTGCATAAGAATGATGAAATGGGAAAATTTAAACTGAAAACTTACCTAGACTCCTAGCATGAAATCCCAAATTACGGTAGCAAACAAAAAAAAAGTAAATGCTAAAAATATCAAAAGTAATATACAAAAAGTCAATGAGATACTAACTCGAGGCTACAGCTGACTGAACCGGGCCGATTCCTAACTCTCTGCTCTAATGTCGAGGCCCTTTTTCTTCAATAACTTGGTACGGCTTGTGGGGACTGAACCAGCTGGTTTAAACCGGTTTCGTTATCATCCGTCGGCTCCTTTTTCCGCCGCATCTCCATGACTTTGCGGTGGTGGTTAGAGTGGAGCTCGCTTGAGAATGTCGGACTACAAGCGGGTCTGTATTCTGGTAGTAACCGACCCGACTTATACCGAACCCCACACGCATTGCACAGCGTCTTGGCTCCCATCGGTCCAGCTCGCCATTGCGGCGTTTTCTGAACGCCACAGTGGCTGCACCGTCGAGAGGGCTGCTGCAGCAGTAGCTGGCCGCTGCAAACAGACTCCGCTGACCTTTTCTTATGCTTTTTGTGAACCGGTGGTTTCTCAGACGTGAAGACTGGTTCGAGCAGCTCAGCGCCTGAGAACCACGTGTTGGAAGGATCCGAAGAGGAGGAGGAAGTTGAGTTCGAGGACGAAGGGCCTGAAGAGGAGGACGAGCCAAGCGACCAGAAGTTGGTTCCATTCCGGTTGCGTTTGGTACGAGATTTGGAGGGAACAGGGGACTTGAAACACGAGTCATGTGTGACAGGAGTCACAGGGTGTTTCCTGTCACCGGCTAACCAAGCGGGTTTTTCAGTCGGGGTTCCGGTGAGATTTGGAGCAGAATATTCAGTAAATGAATCCTCTACGAAATGGGATAGCCACTCAAGCTCCGCTAATTCATCCGTCTTTTAACAAAAAAAACAAAAAAAAAAGTCAGAGAATAATTAGGGAATAAAACGTTATCCAGTGTATTAAAATGTAATTAAATTTACCGGAACGGAGAGTTCGCTTGGAGGGAGAGACCCAAACCCGTCGTTACTCCGGCGAAGAGCGTCTCCTTTGTCCTGTGGTTCCTCGGAGGAAACATGGAGCATCTCTTGGTGAGTTTTGGGTTCAGCCTCTTCTTCGGTGAAAACGTCGTCCTTAGACAAGTCGAAGAAATCGTCGACGGAGAAATCCTCGGCGGTGGTGACGGCGAGAAAGTCTTCGTAAACGGGCAGGGTCGTTTTAAAAGCCATGTCTTTCCTGACGCTGCTTTTCAACGCTGCTTCAACACGTTCCATTTCCTATACAAAAACCGCCTAAACATTAACCAATAAACATAACATCTTTTTATCATCGAAACTCACCAAATGAATTTCACATTCTTTTTTAACGAAACGTTAAATAAAAAGCGTTCATTCGTGTTACCAGTTCCAAGAGAAAAGAAAAAACACGAACCCCAAAAACAAGTGACGACACACAAACGACCCACAAAGAGAGTCAGTCACGAGACTGAAAACGTAACAAGCGAAGCAAATTCTAAGAGAGCGAGGATAGAGGTTAGGAAAAAAAAGATACCTGAGAGAGAGAGAGGGGAAGGGGCAAGAGAGAAGGGAGGAAGGAGCGGCGGTGAGAAGAAAGAAATGAACAGAGGGTCAAAGAGAGATGGTTTTGTTTTGTGAGTTTGGTAAAGCATTCAATTTCGTAATCTTAGCCTCACCCTTCTCTACTTGAAACTCCCTCCTTTCTTATCTCTTTTCACCTTTTTTTTATAATAATAAATTATACACAACCGGTAATAAATCTATAAATTTGTCTCACTTAGATTCTTTTTTTTTTTTATATAAATTCAACGCGTCTTTACTTTTATAGAAGATACATAAAATAAACTTACCGTTCATAATGTGTAATAAATAATATATTTGAAAACCCTTTTGAATTAGACTATATATTTGTCAAAAAAAAAAAAGAATTAGACTATATATATATATCTCCAGCTTGCTTCTTATTTCTTTCCTTTGTCTGTAAACTTACCGTTCTTTTTTTTTTTAACTTTTTAGGTAACCAAACAAAGGAAAAAAGAGTACCGTTTTCCCTGTAGGCCCTTGACCGCGTTGATCGCCGCTCATCTTGGTAATTATCCCTCCCGCTCTCACTGGTTTTGATTTTTGCTTTCTTTTAGTTAAAAGTTAATTGTGGCCATTAATATTTTAAACTTTGATTAGCGAGGAGCAAAAAAAAAACCTTAATGGAGCAAAAGCATGTCTTGTGAGTAAAGGTAAAGTGTGAACTGGGATGATGCAGAAACCCAAGACAAATTGGCGGGCCAGCTTTTGTCCTTCTAACACACCACGAGACAATCATTCAAACTAACCCAACAAATAAAATAAAATTATTCATCTAAGAAACAAATCTTTTTTTCTTCTAAGAAACAAATCTATCTATGGAGACAATACACACAAAGAAACAAAATATCTCTAGAGATTCCTTTATCTTTTCCTCTATGGCTCTACCTTACTCAAATTGGTGCAGATTCTCTTAGTCTTTGTAGCAACTAGTCATCGCTATAGATGGAGATAAATTTTTAGATTTTGTATGTTAAATATCATGTTTTCCTTTTAAAATTAGTATTTGTTATCGACATTTACTTGAACAATAGTTTTAGCATTTTGCATGTATTTGTATACAATATAGAACGTGCATGTTGTTGAAGCAAATGGAAATCTCCTCAACATTGCGAAATGTGTGATGATTACCAAACCCAAACGAGGCAGTGTTTAAGAAAATAGTTTATAGACAATACTTTTTCAGGATTTTTAACAGGGAAAAATTAGGAAAATTTGGTTTTGCATCTGTATACGTTACTCGTGTAGTAAGTAATAAAACAATAAATGCATGGGTGAACTTAGTTAAGAAAATTGATTTCTCAACATTATGAGGAGCCGAGCCGCCGGCTTGAGAAGTAGTAGCCACGTGTTATGCTGACGTGCCGTGCTCTATATGGCTGTGTCTCATGCATTTGACGTGAGTCGACCAATCAGAATTCCCTGACAGCTAATCTTTCAGCTCTCATATTGACTCGATCTTTTGTGCCTAATTTCCGCGTATAATTCGTATATTTTTACACGGCGGGATCATAAAGCATCCCTCAATACATTTTTCAACGATAACAATATAGAGAACAATGGGTCAGATGTAAATGGCCGAACAGCCCTCAACTTATCCGTCGGCAGAACTGCGTTGTGGGTTTGTTTCCTTTTAAGATTTTGAAATGTCAAACTAAGAATAAGAAGAAGAAGAAAATAGAGAATCTGTGAGAGTGAGAGAGGGAGTTTATACGTCTCACCCCACGGGGGCATTGTTAGCCACTTTTGAATCTTCCAAACCAACTAAGACGTTTCAGTCAGTCTCAATTTTTGTATGGACCGTACCGATAATTTTAAATAACTTAAAAGAATGTATATAATATATATGAGAGCGGATCCGTAGATTTATTTCATAAATAGATTGTTTGGTACTTTGGTTGTATGCATTCGGATTCTAGCTTGGAGCGGCTCGCAATTGCGTTAGAGCGGGAAAGTCGTTCAATTTGTCACGATGTCCGTGGTATAGACTTCAACCGCCTTTCACCTTACCGACTTTTCTTACAATTAAAAACGACCATTACGAATTTGGTTTCAATAAAATAACAAAACCAACTAAAATTGTTACTTTGTCTTTCATATAAAAGAATCTTAAATATTTTGAAAAGCTGTACTGAATGTGAAAGATTAAGAATCTATGAGACAAGAGGACGTGGTCACTACTATTAGTGTTGACTTTTGAGAACACATCATTTTCCTGTGATTTTATACCTTTTGAGAGGCCCATTACTATTACATTTCACAGTTCATTTGTCTGAAATGGGTAATTGGGCCTTAAAATGAGGCCTTTGATTATTTAATAGTATATTTCCTTTGTTGATCTATATGATATAAGGTAGGCCACATTATTGTTGTGGTTGTTTGTTGGTGAGCGAATGACGATGGTTGGGCAACGTCCTCGCCGTGTTGAAGTCACGGCGGTTCCTATACTCCTAATACTAGTGGTGGTTCTCAGCGATCTGTCAATCTCCGTGGGAGCTGAGAAGTCGGTGTCGGCATTCGTGCAGAACGCCATTTTGTCCAACAAGATTGTCATCTTCTCCAAGTCCTACTGCCCGTAAATTTTCCTTTCTTGTCCCCGGAATTGAATTAGGATTCATATTAGTTTTAATCCGCGCTCCTTTAGAATCTGAATTTGATCGTTCTGTCTTTGATTAAGATTAAGAGCTGTGATTTTTTGTTTTGTTTGACTTTTGCTCTTTAGGTATTGCTTGCGCTCGAAACGCATTTTCAGAGAACTTAAGGAACAGCCTTTTGTCGTGGAGCTTGATCTCAGAGGTATGTACCACTTTCTTTTGTCCCCATTCTCTTTGTCTCTAGGAGGATTTGTTTTTACAATAAACAACTTGTCTTTTTGTGTGCAGAGGACGGAGATCAAATACAGTACGAGCTTCTGGAATTTGTTGGTCGCCGTACCGTCCCCCAAGTTTTTGTTAACGGCAAGCATATTGGTGGCTCTGATGGTATTAGCTCCAACCTCAAAAGTTTTATCCTTTTTCTAATCTACTTACCCAAAATCAAATCTGGATGCAGCTTTCCTTTTCTATAGTGTAAAGTAACGGCCTTTATCTTGCTTGCTTCAGATCTCGCAGATGCTGTGGAGAATGGTCAGTTGCAAAAGCTTCTTGCTGCTAGTTAGACTTTTCAGAAGGTGGATGGATGATCATGGACCTTATGTTGTGATCTAGAGGAATAGTGGAATCTTTTGTAGTGAACTTGAATCAATGAATTGGTTTGTCTCATGTTCACTGACTTGATTGCTCCTTATATATATATATATAATAATAAAGTTATGATGGGGCCTTGGTATAAACTCTTTTTATCTTTCCGTTATTGTACTGATCTATTCTGCTGATTGTTTGGCTTTTAGATCCCGTACTTGTGTGCCTTATTAGCGAATGCTTCATACGACAATGTCAAATCGGGGAAAGAATAGCAAGCACAAAAAAAACAATGATGATTTTGATTAGTCTTAGTTCAACAAGTCTACCAGTTTTCTTGCCTATGATGCCATTTCAAAGCACAATACTAGTTGTCTATTAGGAAGAGGTTTGTGACTTTTCTGGTGGCCAGAATCCTTTGGTTTTCCCTCTCGGTTCTTGGAGAAAGTTGGATGAATGTCCCTAGTACAGTGGCTTCCAACAAGTATTCTCTAAAAGAGGAGTAAGGCTGTCTCTAAAGCTGCTGTAAACCTGATCCTTATGTTGCTTTATTTCGTTGGAGGTTGTTGTTTTAGCAACTTCAGAACGTTTTCATACACAATGAATGTGATGTAAGAAGCAGGCACATTTTTCAAAAGATTAGCAGTTAAACCCTTGTAGAAACCTCTGAGACCCTCGAATCTGCAGATGAAGAAAGTTTCGTTCATATTTTCAGATACAATCAAAGACCAACAAAATAAATATGCTCTCTGACCTCGCGGTTTCTCTTATGACATGTAAGCTGTCTATATATCTTGGCATTCCGTTGGTACTAGGTCGTTGCTGAACAAAACAACAGAGGAATGTTTATGACAATCACACCTCACATATTTGCCAAAGATAAACGAGCTAATGATAATAAGAGTGAAGACATGATCGATAGGTGGTGGTACCTGTAATCTTGCTCGAATAACCTGAAAGGGATATGTAAGAAGAACTGCAGCGACTTTGGAGGAGCCTCCAAGTGCAGCATAATCTGCCGAGTTCTAATGCAAAAGGATAGGCGGGGGTGGGTATTAAGATTATTGGGTCCTATATAGCCTAACCTAAGCATCCACAATGTAGGGTGTGAAGAAGCAGAGGAACTCTGTACCAATAAATTATCAGCTGTGGATTCAGATTTTCTTCTCCTTTCTTTGAAATCCACAATGACTTTACGGAGTTCTTCATACGCTGTGAACTGAATAGCACCATGAGAAACCTGCTGAATAAACTTTATCAGAATCAAAACCTGTGGAGCTTATGGTAGCTTCATGAGCTGATATGACAGGGGAAAAAGATAGTGTGACTAACCAGTACAAGAGCAGGGACAATACCCTTGTAGAGCGCCCTGGGTCCTTCCTCTTTCATTATGGTTCTAAAGGCATCTGTGAAAATTCACAAACATTCAGAAAAGAAACATTCAGAAAAGAACACTAAAGAATGAAAACTGTAATATTCAGACCTAATAGGCCAGAGTAAGGTCGGGTTTGATGAAGAGGTGTCTGAAGCTGTAGTCTTGTTTTGACAAGCCAAATAGGATTTGTGCATAAACAGACCTGAAAGTATCATAAGCTTGAGATAAAGAGATAGATGTTTTAAAAGGTGTCAGTTAGTTATACAAACCAAGGCTCCAGCTTCAGCGGCAGAAGCAAGGTGAAGAGCAGGGCTGAGTTTCTCATCGTCGTCCCTGCTGCCTCTAGCGTATCTCTGTTTGGCTCTTCCATAACTAGAGAAACACAAGAGAGATGTGTTGAGGAAGATATTTAAAACAGAATGACCGCAACAACATCCTAAGAGAAAGGAGTTAATAAGTAAAAAAAGACACTCACAAGAAGAAGTATAAGCTCCAGGAAAGAGTAGAACCGATGACAGCAGGGAAGAAACCTGCATAAAGTCCTCTCAATCCCTAGGAAGGGATGATTATAAGAAAAGTTGCTCAAGGAGAAACATTGCATGAAAGTAACTAAGAGAGTTTCGTCTCTTTAAACCTCGATACGGGTAATGGTGAAGAGAGCGTGAGCTGTGTTCTTGTCCGTCGGGAGACTAGTACTTAATCCTCTTCCCTCATTCACTGTTTCAAACCAAAAACAAATTGACTTCTTTTTTTTTCTTTTGAGGGGAGTGGAAAAATGAGACCTTGGAATCTCGTACGAACAACATCAAGTGGGTGCATCGCAGCGACGGTGGTGAATCCCGCGACGGCGCCGGCGGTGGCGTTTTCCCACTGCCAATGCGCCACCATCAAAAGAATACTTGAATTCAATCAATATGACCTGAGGGCTATTGAGTACAGAGTTAATCGGAAGTTAAAGAGAGCAAAAGGACAGCTGATGGAAAGGTTCGTCGTCCTCCGGTATGATCTCCGACTCTGTGTGTGTTTCTTCAATACGACACCGTTTCAGTCGTTAGTGTTCTTCGTCGTCTACCAAGACCCAAGTCCAAATGTACTTTCAGCCACTCTTTTGAGGCCCAAATAGCTCCGAAGTGCACCTTTTTTTTTTATTATTCCCGCGAAGATCCCAATTCTTCAACCAGCATTTAACATTCGACCTTAACTTTTGTAATGCTCCTAAACACACCCCAATACTTTACTTTGATCGATAATTCAGGGGTCAACGAACTACTTTCGTATAGTAACAAGTGTATACAATTTTTCAACCTCATCATAATTGCACACAAATGAAGTATCTAAACTTATTACCCCACAATCAGAAAGATCGAAATCCCAAAACCACACCAAAATTTAAAGAACGAATTAAAATCGACAAATAGCGGTTTAAATTTGGTTTAGTATTCTTTGTTTTAAAACTTAACCAATGACTAACCAAATGAAAACTAAAACGACCCAATTAGAAAATCTAAACCGAATTAACACGACCTAATAAACCCAACCCGAGTTATTGTTCTTCGGTGGTTGTGTGTGTCTTTCTCTAGTTGGCTCCCTCTTTTTTTTTTCAGAAACCAAATATGGATTCATGGATTTTTCGATTTAAGGTTCGTAGATTATGAAATCGATTTGGAGATTTTTTTTAAGCTTGAGTAGGAGTTTCGGGTCGGGTCTGAAGTTGGATATGATGTGGGTCTGGTTTTAAATTTGATTAATTCTGATTTCGGTTTAGGTGCGGTTTAGTTTCTAAACCATTATAACCAAGTTAAACCTTCGTTTGTGTGGTTTTGGGTTTCAATCTTTTTGATTGGGGGTAATTGGTTTAGATACTTTGATTGTGTGCAATCACGACGAGGTTGAAAAATTGTGTACATTCGTTATTATATGAAAGTTGTGATGTGGAATTAGTTCGTTTACCCATAATTCAGTATCATGATGATTTATGCACGTTAAAAATTGGGATCCTGAAAATTAAGAAAACACCAAATACACTCGAAACAAAACACACAATCTCCTTCCGAAACAAAATCATACAAATACAATACACACATTTTATACATGCAAAAAGCCAAAAGAAACACGTCCATGCGCCCAAACAGATGCATGAAACTAAACCATGAGTTTTACGTATAAAAGGATTTGATTAATAAACATGGTTAACCCTCCGACAGATTCTCCTGATCTCTCCCCTCGCACCAGTCAATGGAGAAATATTCCCCATCTTCACCATCGATTTCGCGAACTGCTCGAAGAAGGCCTCTTGATTCTCCGCATAGAGCTTCACCAGCTCCCTCGAATCTTTGTTCTTCGTGAACAGTACCTCGTCAGAGCTCAATAGCCCTTTGTACGTTATCAGGTTCTTGAAGTAGTGGTTGTCGAACTTGAAGGGCGTCGCGAAGTCGAGGAAGAAGAGGTTTTGGTCACCACCGGATCTTGGACATTGCTTGCGCAACATGGAAGCGTAGTATTGGTTTAAAGTTAGATCAGGCTTTCCGTTGCCTGACTGGTTGTATAACCTCTGTCGGAAACTTGTACACCTCGAGTTTCCTATGGTGTGACTTCCTGCAAATCATATAAACAAAAACGTTATATAAGGATTTCTAAATATTACAAGGAAAATTTTAATCAGCAAGGCTATATTTAATGTAACAACACTTAAGGGAGTTTTATTTGTGTTTTTAAATCAGCAAAGCTAATGTATCATTTTGTAAGCCCTTCTATACGTCCGCATAACGCATTATGAATGTTTTCAGAAACAGTTGCAGTACTTCATATATAAAAAAAAAAGACTAGTAAAAAGGGATTAACAATTTTACTGGGTGGATCAAATCAATATAGGTAAGTTCTTACAAATGTATTTGTGTAATTAAGATGGATGGATATATTACCAGAGAGAGAGACAAGATCAACGAGATTGAGGCCTTGACGCTTGAACTTAGTGAGGATGGTTTGAAATGTGTTGTTGGGAGCAGGAATGTCGTTGTTAGAACCACTCAAGCTTGCTCCTCTCGCGTCTCTTCTCCCTAGTGGTACATCCCAGCTCGGTCCACCTGTCTGTATGCATATTGTTTCATGTGTCGAACTAATTAATTTTTTAATAATCAAATAATTTGTTTTTTTCTAATAGTTAATGAACAATGATGACTTACAATGACGGTCGAGTCTCTCGCGGCGAGAGCCAAGATATCAGCACAAGAAACTGTTTCAGGACACTCTTGTTCTAAGGCATGTTTGATTTCTTCGATGAGTTCGAAACCACGGGCTGAGTTTCGGTTAGGGTTTGATCGTTTCTCGCTGATTATGGTTCCACTGTTGTCCAATAGTATGGAAGCATCACACCCCTGGAGCATCAATCACAAAGAGAAAAATAGGTAAAGATTAATTGGAGTATTTATTATATAGCTAGTTAATGTTTGAGAAGTTGCTAAGGATTAAACCTTCACGAAACAATCGTGGAAATGGAGTCTAAGCAACGAGGCAGGCATGCGAGGATCCTGTGCGAATGCTTTAGCGACAATGGTCTGAACAATCTCTTGAGCTTTAGGACATGAGTGATCGTAGAACTGCGGGAAGAGATAGCCTCCACTTCCGTAGGCTTTGGAACACAAACAAAGAGGAGAGAAGGCGATAAGGGAGACTACAGCTACGATAAGAATGTTCAATGATGCTGCCATTTTTTGAGAATTCTTTTTCTTGATCAGTACTCGTTGGGGTTTAACTCGTTTTCTTGTAACTTGATGATTTTCTTGTGATGGAAAGGTAGGATTTATAGAGTAGACTTTGTGGACATTTCAAAAAACGCTGGAGTTGGTAACTAATCTTAGATATTGGGTTAGATGGATACATTATTCTCATAAGGATTGGTATGAATACAGGATTTGTTAGATTTTTTTGGGCATTGCCCATCAATAATGATTACTTTATTTGTCAACTCATATCATGATGTTTTTACTTGTGTTCAAGTTTGAGTTTGCAACAAAAGAATTCTTTTTTTTTTTGAGCAAACAACAGAAGAATTCTGATTGCATAGAATAAGAGAGAAAAGAAAATTGTGCCTTTTGTTGGCACCCACAGGCCATGACACCTTACAAAGCAGACAAGAACAAAAATAATTCTTAGAGTTTTGTGGTAAATTAACCCAAAAATAATTGAAATCCCAATCATATTGAACCCTTTCATGTAGTCAATACTTTAACCAAACATAGAAGTTGTGTCTACGGATTTATGATAATATCAAATCGAGAGATTAACACGAAGAAGACCTAGTAAAACAATTGCGTGTATTAGTATTTTTTAACTTGGTTGACTGACATTGACGAGATCAACAAAGAAACAATGCTAAATACTATTGTACAAGCAAAGTAATAATCTTATGGTGTGCTTCGGGTTGGTAGAGTACGACAAAGACATAGTAAATGGTAGATAGTGACAAAACCATTGAGAAACAGCTTCAACTGCTCTCCCTCGCTAAACCAAACAATCTAATATTTTCCTTTTGTTTTCGTGCAACAAAAGCGAACAAATTAATGTTACTAAAATATGGCCAAACAGCGTTGATGTACGTAGACTTTTCAATAGTTCTCCCTCGCTAAACCAAACAATCTAATATTTTCCCTTTTGTTTTCGTGCAACAAGAGCGAACAAATTAACGTTACTAAAATATGGCCAAACAGCGTTGATGATGTACGTAGACTTTTCAATTAGTTTTTTTCCCTATAGTTTTTTTTTGGTCTTTTTATTCAACTTCGAGAATAAGACTTTTTCATGATACTGCTGTTAATCTTCCTACGCCTTCCATTGTTTTTTTTTTGAAAATTACGCCTTCCATTGTTTACTTCAGTAATATTTATTTTATTTGTTTGCTTACATCTGCAAATGAAAGCCGGCCAATATATTAGAGCAGATTAGAATTACTCTAAAAGCGCTCCCAATTGAGAGTTCTAGCTTAAGAGATCTAAAAACACATATATGTATATGTATATTATATATATATATATGTGTATATAAATATGAGGTTCTAAATTTACGGGAATCCAATCCAAAATATTCCATAAAAATATTTTGGGTTGGGTTTCCAGTAAAGTTTAGAACCTCACAATTACATACACATATATAATGTACTAGGTGATTTTTCCGTGCTCATGCACGAGCATAAATATTTATAAAATTAATGTACTATAGTTAATTGATATTTACTTTTGATTTTAAATCAATTTATAATTTATATGTATAATTTATATTAATAATGTTATATTATTTTAATTAGACATATGATTTTTGACATGTTATATCTAGTCAGTTTGGTTGTTTTTGGGTCAACAATCGATTTCTATAACTTGGATATATTAAATTGCATCTATTTCTCCGAATTCAACTATAATATTTTATTCTAAATATAGCTAATTTTGTTTAAATTTTTATTTGAATTTAGATTGATTATTTTCTTAGATATGTAAATATATTTTAGCAAGATTTTGTATAAATGTAATAGATATTGTGCTTAGAATTAAATAAAAAATAAACTGAAGAGTTTGATTCAAAATTACATAAATGAATATAATGATAATATTATGAAATCTCATGCATATATATAAAAGTATATTGTAACAATTAGTTAAGTTTTTTTATTAATATTATTAAATTATATTTTTACTGTAGTTAGATTTTTGATTTTGGATATAAGTTAGATTTGTTGATTCACTCATGTTGTGAATATATTGAGTTACATATATTCTTTCAAATTCAAACTCAAGTATGATTATTTTGATTCTAATAAAGTCAAATCAAACTAGTTTTATTTCTATCTTAAATGTGCATGCATTTTAATAATATTTATCAAAATTTTATTTTGATTTTTTAAAAATATTAAAAAATAAAGGGATGATCAATAAGAAATTACATACATGAGTATAGCTGATTAATTTTTAAGCTCATGAACGAATATCAATATTTACAATATTAACAATAATTAAAATATTTTATAACTTCTCAATACTTGTATGACTTAGATTTATTGAAAGGTAAACTGAAATTTATTTTAAATAATCTTTAAAATGAGAATTCAGATTTGTTTGAGTATTTTGATTATGAGTATATTAAGTTCCACAAATATAGAGAAAACATAAACTTAAAAACAAAACAAATAATAAGATTTTGTTTTAGTAATGATAAAATAAAATATATATATATATACCTTATTAAAAGTATATGCTATTTAAAAATATTTTGTAATTATTCGATCAAACTATGCTTATCATAAAAAAACATTTTTAGGTTCCATTTTTAATGTCTCTTAAAAATCAGCACTAAAATTGTGACTTTTTGTGAAATCATATTATATAAGTAAATTATAATTTATAGATATTTTTTTTGGTAATTGTAAGATATCATAGTCAGCTAAAGATTATGAAAAACATTTCAATAATAATAATTATACACTATTTTAGTCAATTAAACATATATCGGTTTATGTTATTTAATTATTTTTATGTAATCATCTAAGAAAATAAATAAATATAAAGAAAATATTTCTATTATTTTAAAAATATATTTATTTTATATTGTATAAAATATGTTTTAAAGGAGTAATATTTATTTTTAATTTCAAGAATATCTTTGTGAACTTTTTTTTATGAAATCACATTGTATAAAATATTTTTTTTTGTTTTGAGAAAGTATGTTTTTGTTATGTAAAAATATGTTTTAAATGAAATATTTCTATTTTGTGAACTTTTCTTTTTAATAAAATCATATTATATACATATAGTTTCGTTTTTAAATCTGTTTTAAACTTTTTAAATGTTTCCTTTTTATTATATATTTTATTTGTAAAAACAAAAAAAAATTATTAATTGTATTTAAATTTGATTTTTTAATTCATTAACGGTACCTATGTAAATAAGCATCAACCTTGTAAATAAACAGAAATTGACTTCTCAAATAATATTATAGAGATTTTTGGACACTAAAACCCCTATTGAAGATGATTTTAAGCTTCTAATAAACTAAAACAACAATATTTTCATAAGTTTTGTTTAAATAATTTAATTTAATTTTACTTTTATAAATCGAAATACTCAGACATTTGGCATTATAAGGTAGAGTTCTCTACAGATAAAATTTTCTCACTCTCCTTTTTTTTTCTCTTTATTTATAATATCTAGAAATTCTATAAGAACTCATTGTTGGAGTTTGCTATGATCACCAGTCAAGTTTACATCTTTCTTTATTTATAATGTCTAAATTTTTTATGAGAACTCCTTGTTGGAATTGCTATTATCAAGTCCAAGTTTATTTGTTTCTTTATTTATAATGTCTAAAAATGATATGAGAACTTCTTTATCACTCCAAGTTTATGTCGCTCTATCCCAGCTGTGATCAATTAACGTTGAATACGGAATCCCAACTTCGGACAAATGCCGTCAACATGGCGTTATATAAACAAATTTAAGCTACGAAGCACAACAAGAAAGTAGATAGATATATAGATATGAAAGTACAGAACACTGTACCGTACATACAACTCGAGAAACATAAAAAGAGCCAAACACGTCGAAGGACGTACGTATATAAAACACACACACACACCTAAAAGTAAATGGTCCGGATGCCACTGTGTTACGAGCTGTTCTTTATTTTAATATATATATGCATATACGTTTGCCCCAAAGTTTAACTTGTTTAGTGATGACCACCACCGGGAAGCTTTTCCTTGATCTTTTCCATCATCCCCTTCTTCTCGTGGCGTTCGCCACCATAGCCTCCCTCGTCATAACCAGTGGTAGTTCCCATCCCCATGCCTTGAGATTGACCAGACTGATCATGGTGACCTGGCAACTTCTCCTTAATCTTATCAGTTATTCCCTTCTTCTTCCTCCTCCCACCTTGTCCATCATCCTCCTATCACCATATCGGTATTGTTAATACAGAATATACACACACCAACTAAATATAATTAATACGTTCGGATGTTTCTATAAATGGTAAACGTACCGAGCTAGAGCTGGATCCGGATCCAGAGCGGTGAAGCATTCCTCCCAAGCCACCACCACCACTTTCCTTATGGAGCTGCTCCTGGCCGTGATGCCTACCTCCTACGCCAGCTCCCAGTGCTCCAGTTCCAGCCCCGTATCCTTCGCCACCTGTCCCGTAGGTCCCACCCGTTGCTCCTCCTCCGTATCCTCCACCAGTTCCGTAACCTCCTCCGCCGGTAGCTCCACGGCCAATTGGGTTTCCATATTCGTCCAACTGCTGGATAGGGTTTCCGTACTCGTCAGTGGCCTGAGCTCCGGGTCGGTTTTGGTAAGACGCCATCTTCTTCTTTTTCTTCTAAGCAAAGACTTTGAGCTTATTAGCTAAAACACTTCTATTTGATAATATGATGAGACTTGGATATTGAGTTTTGATCGATGAATGTTCGTAAGGCTCATGGAGTCTTTATAGATCCAGTTCCGGATATGGATTAACTATTAAATTAGTGAATCATTATAACTGAATCCACACGTGGCAGCAGAGCAAATGTCGGCGTGGTGCTTCCAGACGCGTGTCCGGACGTAGACCGAACCGTTTATTACTTTAATTAAAGAAACCGGATGGATATTTTTTCTGAGCTTTCAAAGTAGAGAGAGCCTAAGTACGTACGTGTTCGTAACAAACCCATGACAGACAAGGTGATGAATACTAAAGTGGAAAGATCTCTCCTTTTCTTCGTGTCGGTACTGGCATTGCGTTGTAGATATTAGACACGTAACCCTTATCCCTGAAAACGATGCGTCTTGTCTATTGTTTCCATACAACGACGAAGAAGATTGGGTGTATTGGAAGAAACCTTTTTATTGGATCTCAGAAATTTGGGCTTACTCTATTATACAAGGCCCGAAAAATCACTAGTGAGTTTTAAAATAAAGCCCTTTTCCATATACTCCGCTTACCAAAATTATGCGTTTCCATCGATCCGTGTTATCCACTCCACTTACCACCAAACCATGCTGCGAAATCGTCTTATTTTTTTTTGGTTTTACGTTATGGGAGTTTCTCTCCTCTCTGCGCCAGATTTGAAAATGGGGTTTGAAGATCTACGTACAAAGGACGATTTCACTGCGATGAAGCTGGAGAACCTTCTCGTTAGAAAAGGTCATGTCCAACCAATATCTTTATATTCCATCTAGACTTTTTGCTAGTTATAAGAGCAGCTTTTGGTTAGTCACTAAATATGAATGAAGACTAACTGAAACTATTATATATGCACAAGCTACCTTTTTTATCGCCCGATCTACATAATTCGATAGTGGTTACATATAAGATAGTGTTTTCTAATAATTAATAAAACGTTTGATCGTTGCAACATCAATTACATCACCTCTCATACGACTCTCAAATGATATATGTACCAGTATATATTAATAAATATTATGATGAAATCATACATTGGGGGCCAAGTGTCCGGAAACTATATGCGTTGCACAAGACGCTTGCTTATATAAGCTTACTAATTTCCAAATTAATATGAAATTAAATAATGATTGGAATAAAGTCTTGTCGCATTTTAATTTTGTTGTGGTAGAGTGATATGCCACCTCTAGCATTTGTTTACTTTATATGCAAATCAAGATTAAAAAAAAAAAAATTAAGTATAAAACATTGTGTTTTTGGTGACAGGCTTATCTGACACCATCACGGGTTTAAAGTCCACTTTCAAGGTAGGGTTTAGTGTCATGTCGTGTCGTCTGTACACATATCCATGTTTACTAGTGTAGGTTATGTATAAAGATAATCCTCAAAATAGTAATGATAACATATATAATTGCGAGTAAGAATTATATGTGAAATCTAGCACCTGCAGTGGTGATTTCTCCACTATAGTCTCTGACCAAAATAATAAAAATTTTAAAAGTGAGAGAAAAAAGGGTAGATAATAAATGAAAAAAGAAGTATGATTTTTTTATAAAAAGATTTTGCATGAACCATCAGAGACTCTTTTGTATACGTGTTATTTAATTACTAGTGCAACAGCATTTCTACTTAAATTTTATCTGTTTAATTTATTTATGTTTGATCTATTCCTCTTCGCGTTGTCTTTTTTAAAAAGACTGAAAGTATAGGCTATTGACACCATGGTCAGAAAGAGATTTGAGGACAAAATGAGGAAGAGATTTTTGGGAAGAAACTCCCACTAATGTTGCTCAACTCTTAAAACTTTGGTCGTGTGTTGAGAGTTATACGTGACCATCTCTATCTGTTGAAGAAGGGTCCATGGCTGTCGAGGGCGAAAATATGTTTGATGTTAGAGAGATAATAATTGCAAAAGGACAACATATTGAGGGTCCAATCAGAAAATACAAAAAATGATATTAAGAGGCAATGATGTAGTTGTGATGTGTCCTTGTTTAGCTTCCCTCCGCAAAGCGAAAAAAACCCTAGCTTTAATTTGATTTTAGAACTTATCAAATAAAACAAGGTTAAAACGTAGGTACGTTAGAGAACCTCCATTAGAGGTGGCTAAAGAAAGGTTCTTTAACAAAAATGCCAAAAAAATAAATCAAAAAGAAAAAGAAGGATAGAAACCGGTTCTAAAAAGAGGATTTTTAGAATTGGTAAAAACCTATGACGTGTCCGTTTTTTATTGGCTCCTCCTCTTTCTCTCTCTTTCTCTCCTCTTTCTCGTCTCTTTCTCTCCATCGCGGTGCTTCCTGCCGACAGCGTTGGAAACGAAGTCATCTCTGTCGCCGTTGACGCTCTTCGTCTAGCTGGATCTCTTGAAGGTTTCGTATCAGGGTTGGATTTGAGTTTCGAGGATGCCTAGCATGCGTATAGGAGGCGTTGCTTTGGATCTCGTCGGAATTCCTCTATCGGAGGAAACATTGACAAAGGCAAAGAACTCAGATGATGTTTTCCTCGGAGCTGTTGGATGGTACAAACTCATCTTTCTTGATTTTGTAATTTTTGGATTTGACAATCCCATTTTGGCTTGACAATCCCATTTTGGCCTTGACAAACTCATTGCGGTGCTTGGAGTTGTGAAGGCCAAAATGGGATAACAATTCGAAGCATTTGAAGCTTAACGGCGCTGTTGCAGCTTCGTACGGGTCTCAAAGTGTTTTCCAATTTAAGACCCATCATTGTCTTCCCTCAGGTATCTCACATAGACATATCATTGTTCTTGGAATGGCTTATGGAATGTGTTCAGCTCTGCATGTTTCTTGATATTCTTTGAACTTTGGACGTGCCTCAGTTGGTTGATTTGACTTATTATCATCCGCGAGCTTACCGGAGGTCAGTGACCATTTCATGTAGAAACAAAGATTTGCTTCTTGTATCTCTTTACAAAGGTTGCGTCTTTCTTGGCTGAAAATGAGTATTTACAATGAGCATCCTCGGGGTTTTACGACAAATGAACAAGGTGATGAAGTTGGCTTCTGCACTGAGTCCTACTCTGCAAGTGATGTTTTTGCTACTTTTGTAAAAAAAATTGTTGGAAAAAGTGATATGATGTCTTTTTTTTTAACGAAGGAGCTGCTCAATATCATTCTGGTTGTGCTTAGGCTGATCACATTGCTCGTGTTGCATTTGATTTCTCTTTGAAATTCATTTGAAACTTAATTTCTTCTTGTTCTTGTACATCTTAAGAAGATGTTCTACCATTAAAACATCTAATCTTTCTTAAGAACCCATGAGGGGTTTTGTACCATTGGACATGACAAAATATTGCAACTCTAAAAGGTTTTTAATTTACAAAATTTTGAAAATTTATAATTAAAATAATGATAAGCATCTATGAGAGGTTCTTACCATTGGAAATGGTCTTAGAGCATGATTATCCGGGTTTCTTAGGGTTTTTTTTTTTAAAGTAAATGAGTCATTTAATTAAATGAAAACTAAATTAACTTCAGATAACCGATCCTTAAGGAGGAATTCTGGTGACCGATCCTTAGCGTGGTGAGCCAAACAAATTTTTTTTTTCTTTTCTCTCTTTCTTTTACTTCTTTCCCTCGTGTTCTCTCTTCTTCTCCGCCGGAGACGAGACGCAGCTCTTCTGCTTCTTCCTCATCCCCTGAACCGTCTTCTTCGTCTCCACGCCCCACCAAGCGATAAGGTCAAGATTGATGCCGCTATTGAATCTGTACATTAGATCCGATTGAGAATCAAAGACCGGTTTCAGATTCAGGATCGGAATCTGGAGAGCCGGACCTTGGATCCTCCGATCCGCAAAAGCCTGTTGCAACCACTATGTATAAATTCCTATATACTCTATGTTAAGTGACCAAAGTTCAATCACTTGATGCAGAGAGAAGGTGATCAGAGACCAAACGAGGTTGGATTTTTCATTGACAAGATTAAGGTTCAAGAAGTGAAAAAGGACAAGCCCTTGCTTATCTCCTGAAGAAACTCAACACTGAAGGGAAGCTTCCTCTCAATCAAAAGTAGGTTTGTATTGTATCAGTTTTTTTATATGCTTTGATTTGCTTCCGAAGGTGAACTTTGTCTCAATCATGTTTCTGTTGAGTGTGCAAGTGAGTTCAATGTTTCTTACGTTGTCCTTATATGTTGTGCAGGCCCGTCTCAGTTGTAAATGGGGCCATGTGCTGAAAACAAAATTTTGGAGCCTTTTTAAAGAGAAAAAACAAAATTTGGGGCCCTTTTCCTTAAAAAAATATAATTTTAAAACATTTCAGACTTTAATCTGGGCTAAAAGTTTTATAAATTGTAATGAGTCATGTGCAAATGTGCTCCCAGCACATGCACAGAGCTGGTGTTCTGTCTCAGAAAATCATATACGTAACATTTCCATTTTTTAGTTCTCTATGTAGTTCTTTTATAGTATTAATCTGGTTCTGGTGTGAGTTACTTAATATCTAATCTGTTTTTTTTTTTTTCCAGTTGAACCATGAAGAGAAACTACTTCGTCTGCAATTTCAAGACTGGTCAGGTATATATCATTTCTCTTCCTTTTGATCTTCTTTCTCTGCTAATAGTATTCATGATCGTTCTATCTTTTTACCCGTGGTGTACATGTTGCTGTTCATTGGACACATGAGCGGGTGTTGTCACTCGGCCAAATTGAGAACGAACGCAGCAGGTATGTAACATGACTTGTATTTTGTGGTTATGTTGATACCGGTTTATGTATGAAGGATTAGCATGGTCAGAAAGTGTCTTTACTTGAAAATGGCCGAGTCCTGTGATTGACATATATAAAAGAAAGAGCATTCACTCACGTTTGTTTCTCCGGTCAATATCTGAACTGAGATGCGTGTTTTTATTTGGTCAGAATTGCAGTTGCACCTCTAGAAAGGATGAAGAGGAAGATGAGATTGACAAAGTGTATGTAGGCAAGGAACTCACGTGCTTGGAGAGTCTGTCTTGAACCAAACTCTTCATTTTTCTAAAACACACAAGATCTTGACATTCTTATGACGAAGCTTTGTTGATTTCTCAAGACCTGTTTATTCAATTGCCTTAAAGAATCAGCTTTATGCTTTTGTTGGTGCTCTGTTACTAACTACCATCTTCTTCTTCTTCTCTAGTAAGTAGTGGTCATTACATTCTTCTTTTCTATTTCAAATCTGCTGAGAATTCTTATAGGCTTAGATTTTTGATATATTAATCTTCAATATTCTTCTTGCCTTTTTGCTTGCGGTTTATGTAGGTTTCTAACTCGCTGCAAATTCACTAAGTCCTCGTGTTCAAGGGCTAGATTCTGAGCTTATGGAGAATTAAGTTTGGCTTTATATAAAAGAATGCATGTCGCTACTGGTGGAGTACTGTCTGTGTCTACAGCAACCTTGCTGCTATGTATGACCCCATGGGAAGGTAGCAACCTTGCTGCTACATATAGGCACGCTGAGCATGAAAGAGGAGGATGCATGATGAGTTTGATGGCAAAGTGGATTAGGTTTAGGTTTTTGGTTTAGTTTAAGTTTATGGTTTAGCATAGGTTTACGTTTTTTCTGGTTTTAGTTTTGTAAACTGATTTTAATTTATAAATAAAATTAATTTTATTTTTAATTATAAATATTTTTTTTCAATTAATTTATTTTTAATTATAATGTTTATCATATAATAGAAAACTATAAATACTGCTATTATAAAGTCCACACATTAATAGCAAACTACATAAAACGCTATCATATTGTAAAACAACAATAGCATATTGAAAATGTTATCTTTTAATATGTTTTATTTAATAAATAAATTTTATCTTTAATAAAACAATGTTTAATACTTTTTTTTAAGAACCTTTAATTAAAAAACTACTGCTAGAACACAAAATCTAATAGTTTCTTAACTAAAGTTATTAAATTCATTTAGTTACTTAAATAATCATTAAGAAACCCATCAGTTAATCATGCTCTTACGTAGATTCTACTCCTCTCCAGTGACATGCACTATTAATACACGAGAACCGTGGAAGAGGATATATAAACAGCAGTAGTTACATAGACACGAGTTTATAACCGCAAAGCAGGAGCTAGCACTGCATGTTCATATGTGTCTTGTCAAGGCTGATTAATGGAGGAGATGAGAGAGAGAAAGAAATCTTCATCGCAAGGAATGGTTAGGCCATTGTCTTGGTAGAACCCAAACTCTTCCTCAGATTGTCTCAGCAACATCTGATCCACGAGCAGTGTCACATGCAATGATCAGCTTCCATTAAGACTTATATATATGTGTCTGTATGTGTTTGTAAATAGAAAATTACCTGAAAGATGGGGTGCGTGAGGAAGGAGATAGGAATGATGTGTCGGGATCTAGATAGACCAACGTAAACGACGAAGTGACCTTTGGGGACGCCGTTAGAGTTGACGTGGACGTTGCTCTTCTTTCCCAAACTCGAACACCTCTTTAGCATCTGCTTCAGCCCCTTACCACTTCCTCTTTCTACTCCCATATTTTTTGTTCTTTCTTCTTATGGATAAAGAGATGGTTGGTGACTCATATTTATATGCAGAGACATATGTGTTTATATATACACGACACACATACATAGAGAATCAACAAGATGTTTCAACGTTATGGGACTCACATGTGCTGATCTTTTTCTATATTAGACCTGAACAAGGAATACTAAAATATTATTATATAACCAAATGCAACTGTATACACTCTTGGCAGCTTCATCAATTCGATTGGTTTAATCAAGATCATGTAAATACACACAGTGATGACTGAAGAAGTAACGTGTGCCAACATAATAATATAGAATTTCAAATTGCTGAAGGAGAAGATGGGCGGCAACGGCTCCTCATGTTCTGTGGATGAAAGTAAGAAATAGGGAAATGATGTATTACATTCAAACCCCATTAACGGATTTCAAGCAGAAAGCCCATACAGTCTCGTGCAGCCGTATATCTTTTCAGCCACCAATCATTACCGGTCCGTTCAAATCTCATTCAGTCTCAACCAATCCTATCAAGCCTAAAGCCCTAAACCCTGGAGCAAACTAAGTTAAGCCAAACCATAGTGTAATTTCATGTGCAGAGAGAATGTACAATGAACATATGTATAGAGGCTCTCCCCTCTTTTTATTATTGTTTTTTCCACAGGCAAAAGTGGTGTCATACAATTACAAACAAGGAAGAAAAACGGCAGTTGTATCAAATGAGGGTTTCTTTTATGTTACAAGTGGGAATATAGACAACAATTAGCAAATCTCACACATTTATTTATCTCTAACCATATTATATGGAGCTAAGGGCCATCATTTTGCACTGCTCATTCATAGCCAGAAGCTGGGCCTCTTTCTTATCCACAAGAGCCGTGAGTCTCACGTTTTCTTCCATTAGTTTCTGAACCTCTGCCTCTTTCTGCACTTTATCGCTCTCCAACTGCGTTGTCTTCGCAACAAGCCTGCTTCACCAACAACAATGACACCTCATTAACTCACAATAACAATAAGAAAGTAAATAACACCCAAATGCTTCATCCTTGTTATCAAACCGTTTGATTCAAACACCTAAAACTAGCTACATATAGAAACTGACCGTTCAAAAAGCCTCTCGATGGTTTGGAACTGCTTCTCAGACGAGACGAGTGTCTCTCTGACGCTGATGAGACTCGAAACATAGGATTTAAGTGACTCAAAGTCTCTCCTGACACGGCAGAGTTCCTGCTCATTCTCCGCAGCTCTCGCCTTCTGTCTAGACGTCTCCTCCACCAGATCATCGACCCTCTGACGCATTTCGCCGAGGATACCAGTGGTCCCTAGAGCAAACTTTTCCATGTCCTCCAGTTTCGAGGACATGCTGTTGATCTGGCCAGCCTTTCTTTGAACTTCTTGCTGACTCAGCAGAGCCTTGCCTCTCTGAACAGCGGCTTCGGATTCGGCGACTATAGCACGCTTAGCGAGAGAGTCCATCACGCCTGTAACCGTCTCTACGTGCTTAAGCATCTCAGAGACATAATAAGCCTGATCGCGTTCAGATATTGATCCTTCTTGTTCACCATCATCAGCGAGTGAAAGCTGGGACAAATCCTCAGCTACAGCAAGAGTGGTTGCTTTCGATTTAAGGTAGGTCAATAAGGCTGTTGCGGTACTCACTCGGCTCCACAGATCCTCAATGATGTTAGATTGTACAGTTGAGGAAGAAGAGGCCTCTTGCTTTGCAGCCATAAGATAGGCTTACCTAGTTCCTTCAAAATCGATTTGAATCAATTAAAAAAAAAACGAAAAGCAATCAATTAATCGAAGAGAATATTATATAAGCCAAATAAATTGTCAGAGAAGAATAAAAACTCGGAAAAATCAAATGACAAACCCCCCAGAATTAGCTCAACTTCCGATCCAATGGATTTGACGAGGGGAAACGAAGTCGGGTCGGGTTGACTTGATAGGTAGAACAGGCCGTCGTCTGCTTTATCGTGCCAACACGATTGGGATGGAGGAGGAGGAGGAGGAAGATTCACAGTTAGTTTGGCAACAAAGTTTCCTCCCTCTAACAGATTTCTTATTTGGGCTTTTCTATAATATTGTATCAGCCCAATATTATTAATTCAGGCCCACGACCGCAAGCTCTCCCATCAATTCTGGCTGTAAAGTTCATTTTCATGTGGGGCGAAGACATGATTAACTCTGATCTCTTAGCCGAGGTTCTTAGCTCATGATTTGACATTTTTTTTTTTTTTTTTTACATTTTTTAGCTAAGAGACGGTTCTTATATCTCCAGCTAATAGACCGAGGTTAATGATGGTCGAGTTTATTTATACCAAAAATACAAAAAGAGTCGATGGAGAACAAGGTTTTACACTCTCAAGACTGATAATAATCCTCAGATTACAAAAGAGATTAAAGCCTTAATTTACAGTCAGAATCCTCCTCAACACCAGTCTGAAGAGACAAGCAAGCAACTTCAGCAGAAAAGCAACGTAGAGCTTTATTGAGATCACAACATTACAAATTTACAACACTGTGCAAGTCTTACATTGACCCTATTTCCGAATGGCATAAGCTTGGTAATTTAGACACAAGTCAGTGAATGATAAAAAAGCAAGCTCGGAGGAGCCTCTCACAAACATGCGACTTACTTCCTGGAGCCCACTGCCATGACCCATTAATCCAATAAGACTCAATTTTTTTTGGACCATTTAATGTTCAACATGCTACTTTCTTCTAATCATGATTTCAGTTATGTCCGCTTTTTCTTGTGCAACATTTCGTAGCCTTCGCACACATAACAACAAAAGAGAAGATTAAAAAGAAAAAAAGATCATAATCCGAGATTACACTTTAGTTATTGAAAAATAACACCAATGTAAAATGGGCACAAGAATCAGAGAACTGGGAACCATGTAACATCCCCCAAAACAAAAACAATTAATAAGAAAAAGTTGAGACATGTGAGAGTTGTCCACAACTAGAAAATGGAGTTATTATCATTCCTCGTCGTCTTCGTCCGCAAACCTGACATGTTTTCCCGTTGGTGTGGGGAAAACTTTCAAACGCGACACTCCAGGAGTTTGCTCTTCAGCCTCCACCATCTCTTCAAGATCACTGTCGTACACAAACCGAGTGTGCTTCCCCGCGAAGCTCATCTTCCTCATTCCCTCGCACAACCCTTCCACTTCTTCCTCCTCCTCCTCATCCTCGTAGTATTCCTCTTCATCATCTTCCTCCCTGTACGAAAACACTACTTCTTGGTCTTCTTCATCATCCTCTTCGTCTTTGGTACTTGCGTTGACTTGCATCGACCACACCGAGGAGTTATCATCCTCTGGGTTCTGAGTCACCACAGAAGAACAGTCCGAGCTCTCCCACAGCTCTGACTTATCACTAAAATCCAGCAGCAATGACCGCGTTATGCTCGGACTCTTCTCCAAACTCTCTTCTTTCTCCACCTGGCAGGCCCAAAAAAAGCCTTTTTATCACAATCATCTCAATACTATTTAAACCCACACCATACACCCAAATCTAGTTTTACCTGAGAAGATGCTGCTCTCAGCTGTCCCGAAACGACCGGAGATGCGATCACAATCGGCGGCGGCGCTCCGTCGAGAACTTGAGGAGTGTTGGCCGGAGTCGGAGCGAGAAGTCCCATGGGAGAAGTAACGAGATGGATGAAGGGACGAGATTCAACTGAAATCTTCGTGATAAGATGCGCTTCTTCTTCTTCGACCTTCTGCAACAGATTCTTGACTTGGCCTCTCAAGAGCGCCTCCCCAGATCCAGGAGTGCTCTTGACTCTGCTCTTCCCAACAGCCACTCCTGAGGATGGAGTCTGCATCGCAAGTCCCACGATCGGCGAGTCGTTGGTTATGTCGAACAACGCTGACCTGTCTCGCTTCGGCGTTGCGCCGTTTCTTTGCCTTGGTTTCGACTCCTCTGGTTTCTCTAGAAAATTTCAATTCCAGAAAGAAACAACTATCGATTAGGACATATGGATATCGAACTAGTGGAGAAACATCCAGAGAGACGTGGAGGACTTACTTGATGATGATAAGAGATGATTGGTGGCAGAGCTTTTCATGGCAGAGAGGGTCTGAGACCTAGTCACTCTCCTCGTTGATGATGGTGTCTCCATCGAGATCTAAAGACTTGTTTCCGGGGAATAATAATAATAGAAAAAAGCTATAGGAGTTTTAGACAAGTGGGTATGGTGTTTGCTGTGTCTCTAGTATTTAAAGGCAGTCATAACCAATAGGGTTTTGAAAAAAAAATTAGCCGTTGGGACTTACTCTCTTACAGGAATGGAAGGAGCCGTTTCAGAAAACTAGCCGTTGGGACTCTGGATGAATAAGGGTTTATGGGCCCCCAATTAAAAACCCCGTAATCACTAATGTCTATAATGGCCCAAGGCATTAATTGATAAATTATGGGCTAAGGCCTAAGTAAGGAGTGGGAATGATTGCTCTTTAGTTTTGATTCCAAACAAATTGAATTATTACCCTTGCAGGTTGCATGTATTGTAAAAAACATTTAGAAAAAAATTTAGAGGCATGACGCATAAATGCATACGGTTACTGAGGAAGAGAAGTACAACTTGCTTGGTGATAAGAGTTTGTTGGTGAGAGAAGATGTATGGGGTGGTGTCTACAGCTATATAGATCTTAAAAGAGTAGCTTCCGGGATTGTGTTCTGACAAAGTAAAAAACACAGAGACAGGCCCGATTCAACTTGGCCGGAAATCCTGCCTGAACTTAGCAAAATAATACCTCTTTGATATGGTTTTTGTTAATGCCAAATAAAATTTGATTAGCTCACGATAAAGCCTTAAACACATGGTACGGCTTGGAAGCCAGGTTGGCAAATTAGTAATCAGAATTCTTAAGAAAGGCCCCAATATCCATAACTAATATTTATATAGGTATAAAATTGTTTAGGCTAACATGTCACACGTTTTTTGCCTGGACAACCATATTATAAAAAGAATAAGAAAAAAAAAAGTGAAAAGCACTTCAGATTCAGACTGCTAGATAAGTAAGTGTCTCCTGTAATCATTACTACATAGCATCGATTATTCGATTTTATCATTATTTAGTTGTTCAATAAGCATCGATTATTCGATTTTATCATTATTTAGTTGTTCAATAATTTCTTTCAAGTATATTTTAATTAAAATATTTGTTTGATCCCACTAGTACCAATTGAAGATGTTATTGGAATACGGTTGCGCGTTGGCTTGGCATGTGAAAGTGATAAAGAAAAAATAATAAGTAGTTGTGTATATCTCTCTGAAAAAAGAAGAAGACTGAAATCACAAAACGTAAACGCATTCGATAAGAATAAGGGTATTTAGTAAACATAAACTGTGATACAGACATTTTTTGTGTGTTGAATGGGAAACTTGTGTTGAAAAGACCAAGTCAACTTGGTTAGACGAAAAGCCAAATCAGCAGAAAATGTAAGATTTGGGTAAGTATTGTTTATAAAATTAGTTGATCATATTGCTTGCTGTTACAGAGAGAGACCGAGTTGAACCAAATCCAGGCTAAGCTGGTCTACAGAGTTGTTTAGAACGTACCTAATGTGTGCATATATAAGGAGCAGGACCGGCTTTAGGGGTGTGCGAGAAGTGCTTAAGCACAGGGTCCTAAATTTTGTTCTTAAATTTTCTTAAAATTTAGGGCCCAAAAATTTATAAAAATATCATTATCCAACAAATATGCACAAGGGACCGAAAAAAGTTTCAGAATTAGACCATCAGCATTGGTGAACCTCACTTCTCGATTCCCAATGCTCCTATTATTATTATTTTAATTTCGTTTTTCGTTTCATTTAAAAGAAAATTAATATTCATCTAATTGCGGGCCGCAACGTGACGTGGGGCCCGCAGAACAGTAACGATACGGGGTCTTCCCAGCGACCTCGCACGACACGGATTCAACACTATTGAAATATTTTAATATTTTTTTTGTCGAAAACTGTGTGAACTTTTGCTAAGTCCCTTCAATGATGATGCCCTTATGGGTGTATCTTCAGTCCACAAATTTTTTACATGTCACTGTTTTAATTATTTATCATTATTTTAAATAATGTGTATATATTTATTTTAATATATAGCACAGGGCCTATGGAAGTCTTGAGCCGGGCCTGATAAGGAGTAGGTGACAATAATAATAAAAGTGATTTTTGGAAGTGTTTCCGGATGCCCTCAATCACATGGAGCTTGTTCTATTGGGTCACACCATACGAAAACGATCTTAAACCACCCCATTTTGCCGGAATCTATACTATTAAAACAAAATAATTTTTTAGTCGGACACTATAATTATAATTCCATGCCGATGAAAAAATATTCTGATATTACGATGAGATCCATTAAAATCTTTAAAACAAGGAAAACAAAAAATGAAAAAACATATGAAATCCACTTAAAACATTTAAAACTAGAGAAAAGAAAAACAAATAGATCAACCTATAATTAATGTCGGCTGAAAAATGGAAAATTAACCTACTATGTTCACATCTACTAATTAGATCAATAATTATAAACAATACAAAAACTATAAAATTCACTCTATCTAATTTTTAAACTCATAAAACAATTTATATGAGTATAAATACATTTTTAAATCATGTCTAACATAGAAGTATATTTTAAATTCATAAAAAAATCAACAAAATTGTAAACAGATCAGATTATCTTATATAAAAAATACATAATCTTATAACTAACAAAACTTGACCAAAATTTTAAAAAGAAACAAATCCTACTATCAATTAAAAAAAAAAAACATTACTGTATATGATAGTATGTATATAAATGGCAGTTGGATTATTTAACAAAGCCCAATTCACTAGAAAAAAAAAAAAAAAAAAAGGAAAAAGGGAAGAAAAGGCAAAGAGAGGGAAAGTGGAGAGGATATTTCGTCTGGTGATTCACTTACTCGCTCTCTGTGTTTGACCAACTCAACGCTCTCTTTCTCCTCCTTTCCTCTCTTTTTCATTTTTGTTTATTAAAATGAATATTCCCCCAACCCCCATTTCCAAATCCATCATCGACCGTCTTCCTCCCTTCGAATCGCTTTCTTAGTTTAAGCTTAAGCGCCATCATGGGTCTGTGTTTCTCGGACATTAGAGTCACTGGTACCACCAGCAGCAGCAGCAGAAGAAGTAGTAGTCAGACCAACAACAACAACAACAAGAAGAACCCTAAGTCTAATAAGACTCCTCCTCCTCCTCCGGAGAACAACAACGACAAGCCCTCTACAACCACCACCAAGCGGAGAACCGGCTCCGTCCCTTGCGGGAAGCGTACCGAGTTTGGATACGCCAAAGACTTCCACGACCAGTATAGCATCGGGAAGTTGCTGGGTCACGGTCAATTCGGGTATACTTACGTTGCCATCCACAAATCTAACGGCGATCGTGTCGCCGTCAAAAGGCTCGATAAGAGCAAGGTATTGTTTTTTTTTTAAATGGGATTAGTGAATATCTCAAATCAATCATCATATATAGTACTATTCAATCTCAATTCACGGTTAGATTCGATTCTCAGAATATAATTTTAATTTTCTAAAAAAAAGCACTATAGTTCGATGGTGGTATTTGATTCTCCATTTTACTGTTCCTTTTGGGTGACAGATGGTTCTTCCTGTTGCGGTTGAGGACGTCAAGCGAGAGGTTCAGATTCTTAAAGCTCTCTCTGGCCACGAGAACGTTGTCCAGTTTTACAATGCCTTTGATGATGACGACTACGTCTACATTGTCATGGAGTGAGTCTCTCTTTTACATGATCATGTCTCCGCGGCATTCACATTTGACTCTTTGCCTTTTACTTTTAGGTTGTGCGAGGGAGGCGAATTGCTGGACCGGATTTTATCCAAGTTAGTTACCATCTCTGTCCCAGTGTTGTCTTGTCAGATATACTTATTACACCTTCTCTCTTTCTATTTTACGCTTTTCTTTCAGGAAAGATAGCCGTTACTCTGAGAAGGATGCAGCTGTTGTCGTCAGGCAGATGCTCAAAGTCGCTGGAGAGTGCCATCTACACGGTCTTGTTCATAGAGATATGAAACCTGAGGTATTATTATTATTATTATTATTAATTTCTCTTTTCCTTGGCATTTTTTGTTTTTAATATCCTCCTCTTTCCTCTTTCTTGCAGAATTTTTTGTTCAAATCAGCTAAACTGGATTCGCCTCTAAAGGCTACAGATTTTGGTTTATCCGATTTTATTAAACCAGGTTTGTAGAAGCTTATCCAAGTCCACACCAACTAAGTGGTGGTAGAGAGGGTAATTATGTTAATTTGTATGATTAAAAAAAAAAAAAAACTCAAATGTTTTCAGGGAAAAAGTTCCATGACATTGTTGGTAGCGCCTATTATGTTGCTCCCGAAGTACTTAAGCGCAGATCAGGCCCTGAATCTGATGTCTGGAGCATTGGTGTTATTACCTATATTTTGCTCTGTGGAAGACGCCCTTTTTGGGATAGGACAGAGGACGGTATATTTAAAGAGGTGCGTAGTTGCCAAAACCCCTTTCATTGGATTTCTATCTTTCTTATTTGCTGTCTGACTTCTTACTTACTGTATGTCTGTCTATAGGTCTTAAGGAACAAACCTGACTTCCGTCGCAAACCATGGTCAACTATAAGTGACAGTGCCAAAGATTTTATTAAAAAGTTACTTGTTAAAGACCCACGAGCACGGCTAACTGCTGCACAAGCCCTGTGTATGTGTGGTCCTTAGTAGTTTGGTGATTTCATCATCTGCAATGGAATCTTAGACTTTTGACTCTTCTGCCTTTGCCTTTGCAGCACATGCGTGGGTTAGAGAAGGAGGGAATGCCACTGACATCCCTGTGGACATTTCTGTTCTGAACAACTTACGTCAGTTTGTTAGATACAGCCGTCTGAAGCAGTTTGCTTTACGGGTAAGCTTGAACTACGAGGAAGTTGTTGAGAAAGAAAAGAACGAGAGAAATAAAGGACTTGTCTCTTATGCTCTGTGTCCCCTTTTTGGCAGGCGCTTGCTAGCACACTTGACGAGGCAGAGATATCTGACCTCAGAGATCAGTTTGATGCAATTGATGTGGATAAAAACGGCGTCATTAGTCTTGAGGAGATGAGACAGGTAAGTGAACAAATTTGCTTCAACTGCAAATACTAACCACGTCTACTTATTATAGATTATATTTCTTTAATGTACATACAGGCACTTGCCAAAGATCTTCCTTGGAAACTGAAGGAATCACGAGTTGCCGAGATACTTGAAGCGGTAACTACAGTTTTTCTTCGCTATTGCAGTAGAGCATCACTGGGGGATATATTTATATTATTATTATCAAAGAGAAATGCCGTTTCCATATATATTCTGAAACGTTGTTGTGATCTTTGGTGGAGACAGATTGATAGCAACACTGATGGGTTAGTGGACTTCACAGAGTTTGTAGCAGCAGCTCTACATGTTCATCAGCTGGAAGAACATGACTCAGAGAAATGGCAGCTAAGATCAAGAGCAGCTTTTGAGAAATTCGACATTGACAAAGACGGGTACATAACCCCTGAGGAGCTTCGATTGGTAAAGCTTTTTTTTTAAATCTATAATACTTTTTTTTTTTGTTGAGGAGATGATGGAATAGAAGAAAGCCTCGATATAATGTTTTGGTGAATTAAACAGCACACGGGGTTAAGAGGGTCAATAGACCCACTTCTGGATGAAGCAGACATAGACAGAGACGGGAAAATAAGCCTGCATGAGTTCAGGAGACTTCTAAGAACAGCGAGCATAAGTTCCCCGAGAGTTCCAAGCACTGCAGGCCACAGGATTCCTCGGTAGTTTTAAATGGTGTATATACTAGAAGAGGACAATAAGTGGAGACAGGGCAATGTGATTATATATATATGTAATGTTGTTTGTAAGATAAGTGGGGGTTTTGGGCTATTGTAGTGATAAGTAACTAGTTTGGTTGTGTGAGGCAGCCAAACCAAAGAAACAGTGTGAGTGGTTTTGGTCACCAGGTTAAAGAGGATATGGGATAGGTACATGCCCATTCCCTGACTCGACCAGAGCACCGAAGAAAGATAGATCCCAGCTGTAATTTGAACATCTCGTATGTTTTGTTCCCTTTTTCCAATTCTTCTGTTATTATTATTATTATATGTGTGCCTGTGAGAGAGAGAGCACCAGCACAAGAAACAGCCTATTTCTGTTGTTTTCCATGATCCTCGAGTTAGAATATGAATGGCTCTACTCTCTCTCTCTATCCAAGGCCATCATGGATTGATTTGACTCGCTTCCTCTGCCATTCTCGCTTCCGATCCAATCAATTAGTTTCTTGTCCAGGACGCCTATTGTTAATTAATTAAGCCCACTATGTAGCCCAGTAAGCACTAGATTGTGTTGTGTGAACATATTTTTATTTGGGTGGATAGTGTTAGGACAAAGTTGAACAGAGACAAATGAGAAGCTGTAATAACTTATCCACTTACACTTGGCCTCGCATTTTCATTCACACAATCTACAAACATCCAATCACAAACCTGATCATATCATAGCTCCCTCTTTAACATTTTTTCTCTGATATTTTATTTTTGTTTTGCAAAAAGAAAGACAGAGAGGCCCATCTTCCTTGCATAGTTGATCAAACATGGCTGCTGCTGCTATAGGTGCTGCAGTCTCCTATCCTTCATCCAAGTCCTCTTCTCTTCCCTCCAAAACTTCCTTCGTCTCCCCTCAAAGGATTTTCCTCAACAACAAGGTATCGTTTCTTAATCACAGCAATTGCCATCTATGACCAAACAAGACTTAAATATTTTGGTGTTGTTTCTGTTGGCATCATGCATATCTACAGAGCACACTGTGCTACAGAGAGGCATGTATTTATAGGGGAAGAGTGAAGGCTCAGGTGTCAACAGAGGCGCCAGTGAAAGTAGCCAAGGAGTCAAAGAAACAAGAAGAAGGAATAGTTGTCAACAAATTCAAACCAAAGGACCCTTACACTGGTCGATGCCTCTTGAACACCAGGATCACCGGCGATGACGCTCCCGGTGAGACCTGGCACATCGTCTTCACCACCGAAGGTACCACCACCTATTATTGATTGTTGGGAAGTTTTTTTATTTTATTTTATTTTTCTCAAGTGCATTGCATTGCATGGTGTACGAATTAACGTATGGATTTTGGATTTTATTAAACAATATGAATGGAGTAGGTGAGGTTCCTTACAGAGAAGGGCAATCGATAGGAATAATTCCAGAAGGAATTGACAAGAACGGGAAGCCACACAAGCTGAGGTTATACTCTATCGCCAGCAGTGCCATTGGTGACTTTGGAGACTCCAAAACCGTGAGCTTTCCCCTCCCCCTCTGACAAGTAAACAATGAAGACTTGATCTTCTCTCTTATGATCTGCAATGGTCTTTGTTATGCAGGTTTCTCTCTGTGTCAAGAGGTTAGTTTACACTAACGAAAGCGGAGAGATTGTTAAGGGAGTCTGCTCCAACTTCTTGTGTAAGACCAAGAATTACAATTAATGGGTTTTGATTACGGTTTCAAACTCTTCTTACTGTTTTTTCTTACAGGTGACTTGAAGCCAGGTGATGAGGCAAAGATCACTGGACCTGTTGGAAAGGAAATGCTTATGCCAAAAGATCCTAATGCCACCATCATCATGGTATTGTCATAATAATATAAATGGCCTCAAGTAACATAATCAACATTCCTAGTGATTATTACTTTGTTTGTTTCCCGTTTGCTTAGCTTGGAACAGGAACTGGAATAGCTCCATTCAGATCATTTTTGTGGAAAATGTTCTTTGAGGAGCACGAAGACTACAAGGTGAGACAAAGAGCAGACTCTCTGACACACTAATTATAGTCTAACTCACTCACCATTTGACATTGTCTGGCTATTTATATGTAGTTCAACGGTTTGGCATGGCTCTTCTTGGGTGTACCAACAAGCAGCTCACTGCTCTACAAGGAGGTAATTCTAGTCACAGCAAACTTTTACTAATCTTGTCTTGTAGGAAGAGCTGGGTTGACCTGTGTGGATAAATAATTGACAGGAGTTTGAGAAGATGAAGGAGAAGAACCCTGAAAACTTCAGGCTGGACTTTGCGGTGAGCAGGGAGCAGACGAACGACAAGGGAGAGAAAATGTACATACAGACGAGAATGGCAGAGTACGCAGAAGAGCTGTGGGAGTTGCTGAAGAAAGACAACACCTTTGTTTACATGTGTGGTCTCAAGGGTATGGAGAAGGGCATCGATGAGATCATGGTCTCACTTGCTGCTAAAGATGGTAAGTAACGGCACATTTCATTTTTTTGGGAACCAAGCAAGTCTCTGTTGCAAATGGTCTTAATAAACTCAGGGATTTGAACAGGGATCGATTGGTTGGAGTACAAGAAGCAATTGAAGAAGAGTGAGCAGTGGAATGTGGAAGTCTACTAAGGAAAGAAGCTTGTGAGGGGTTTATTATTATTAAATATTATGTAGATAAAGGAGCTGATGCCATTGTCAATTCTTCATCTTTCTTCTGCATTTGAGAATTTTCCATCAACAATCTAAAGAGCATCATTACCACCAAAATTACTCTTTTTACTTTCTATTCATTTCATGTTTCGAATGTGTTTGCATGTTCAATACCTCGCTCCAAACCTTGAAACACAGCAGCAGTTGAAAAGAAGAAGATGGGCTGATTACATAAGTCTTGTGATCCATTTCACAAGCTCAGGTTCAGAGATTTTGCATAAAAACAATTTTAAAAAGATTGAAATTAATATCATAAACATTTCACAACACACATTTCAAAAGCATTAAAAATATTAACAAAGCAAAATTATAGTTTTAAGAAGAAAATTTTAAAATTTTTTACTTAATAAAATGTATAGGTTGCATTTAACATGTTTACATTACATTAATATTTTTAGATATAAATCAATAAATAGTTGATTTATATCTAAAAATGTGCATCTAAAATTTTAATATTAATAGCTACAAAAACATCAATTTTTATTTATACAAATCAGGGTGTGAAAAGTCTATTTTGTGTGATAATGTAAAATAATTATTAAAAAAGGTTTCATGTAGGATTATTAACTTATTATAGAAGCTAATTAAGGAATATTACAGTGTTTTTGTGGTGAAATGATAATCTAGTCACAATTAAATTTATCATAGAGAAACAGTTAGTGAGAGTGGTCTGGATCTGAGCAAAACCAACGATAGAAATTGGTCTTTACGACCCACCTTTTTCTCTCCATTTGTTATATATATATAACACAAGTCTGTAAAAGAAAGAAAGAAAGAAAGAAAGAAACAAGGAAACATCTGAAGGTCGATGGTGATACCCGGTTTGTCTGTGTTGATCTGTGTTACCAGCTGGCTTTCTCTTGAGAGCGTTAATGGCGTCTACGTTAAGTACGGCACCGAAGCTAGAGTAGTGCCTGACAAACTCAACGTCCATCTTGTCCCGCATTCTCATGACGATGTCGGGTGGTTGAAAACCGTTGATCAGTACTTTATCGGATCAAACAACAGTATCCAGGTATATATATATTAATTAGAGAGAAGAACCTTATGTCACACACGTAGTCGTAGGTAGAGACTGTCTATATGTATACTCAATATGTGATTAATTTTCATCAGAAAGCATGCGTGAGAAACGTGATGGACTCGGTGATGGACTCGCTGCGTCGCGATCCCAATCGAAAGTTTGTGTTTGCGGAAATGGTGAAAACATATGCCATTATGCTGCTTTTAATTAAATTAAATTAACCACCAATTAATGTTTTTGATCACAATTCATAAACCATATGTTATATATATATATGAAAAAAGGCATTCTTTACGCGTTGGTGGGGAGAACAAAACCCCGAGACACACGAACACGTGAAGAAGCTTGTGAACTCCGGACAACTTGAGTTTGTGTAAGTGTTTATTACAATTGATCAATTTTGATTTCACAGAATGATAATGTGTGGGTGGGTGCAGAAACGGAGGATGGAGTATGAACGACGAAGCAACGTGCCATTACATAGATATGATAGACCAGATGACGTTAGGGCATCGGTTTATAATGCAGACATTCAATATCACTCCTCGTGCTGCTTGGCAAATAGATCCTTTCGGTCATTCCTCCGTACAAGCTTACCTCATGGGAGCAGAGCTAGGGTTTGATTCTCTCCATTTCGCTAGAATCGATTACCAAGACAGAGAGAAGCGCAAGGACGAGAAATCCCTAGAATTCGTCTGGAGAGGATCCGAAACTTTTGCTTCGTCTTCTCAGATATTCACCAATACATTTCCTGTTCATTACAGCCCGCCCAGTGGGTTTCACTATGAAATCACCGATGATTACGCTCCCCTCCAGGATGACCCTCTTTTGGATGCCTTCAACGTCAAGGAGGCCGTTGATAACTTCGTCAATGCTTCCCTCTTTTATGTATGTTAAATTTTGATCCCCCTAATATCGAATTTTTCAACCAACGGACCTCGGGCTAGTGGTACTTGAGGAATAACCCCAATACCGATTCACCCCGTTGGCTACCACTGGTTAATTCAAAAAAAAAAAAAATCGAATCTTTCTTGGCTTGGTAGTCAACTATTTGATGGGAATCTATATATATATATGGACAGGCCAATGTGACTCGAGGGAACCATGTGATGTGGACAATGGGTGATGATTTTCAGTACCAGTTCGCCGAGTCTTGGTTCAGACAGATGGACAGATTGATCCATTATGTTAACAAGGTTTTCTTCTTTCTTAATCTCACTTCTCTCCCTCCCATTCCTCACATTCAAACTTTCTTTCTTTTGTACAGGATGGCCGTGTGAACGCCGTGTACTCCACACCATCTCTTTATGTTGATGCCAAGAATGCTGCCAAGAACATCACTTGGCCTCTCAAGACACATGACTTTTTCCCGTGAGTGGTTTAAAAATTCACACCATTCCTCTGTCAACCTTGTTGAGCTTCACTTTCTAAACCCATGTGTTCATTGTAGATATGCAGATCGGGATAGCGCCTACTGGACTGGCTACTTTACCAGCCGCCCTGCTTTAAAACGATATGTTCGCTCTCTTAGCGGATACTACTTGGTATCCAAATAGTCTCTATGGTTTCTTTGTCAAATTCAGACACACCAACATAGAGAATGTGCTTTATTTTTTATTCTTTCTCCAAAACAGGCTGCAAGGCAACTTGAGTTTCTGGTGGGAAAGAAATCTGGAGGTCCAAACACTTGTAGACTTGGGGATTCTTTAGCAATAGCGCAGCACCATGATGGTGTCACTGGTACTGCCAAGCAGCATGTGACAAATGATTATGCCAAAAGACTAGCACATGGTGCTTCTGAGGTAACAAACCCTTACTATTCAAAAACTCTTTGCTGCTAGGTTACTGATTTCATCGTATGAATATTCCCTAGGCAGAAGCTGTGGTGAATTCTGCGCTGGCACACTTAATGAACAAGGCACGTACAAAGCCTGACATATCATTAACCCAGGTTAAAAAATATCCTTCAAACTCCTTTTGGTTTTCTAAAAAAAATCCATTTCATGATAATGTAGGATAAATAATGAGTTGTTTTGTTACAAAAAAAATAATAATAATAAAAAATAATGAGTTGTTTTGTTACAAAAAAAATAATAATAATAAAAAAGTTGTTTTGTTACAAAAATAATAATAATAATAAAAAATAATGAGTTGTTTTGTTACAAAAAAAATAATAATAATAAAAAATAATGAGTTGTTTTTACTACCCCCTGTCATGGAATTAAATGAGCAGTGCTCGTCGATGAATATGAGCTATTGCCCAGTGACGGAAGAAACCATTTCAGGCCAGAAGAGCTTGGTAATTCCATAGTCATTATTAAGATATATATAACTCTCCGGTCTCAGCTTAGGCTTCAACTGACTCAGTGCTTGATCTTAATTCAGATTCTTGTGGCCTATAACTCCCTTGCATGGAATCGTACAGAAGTCATCAGGATTCCGGTTAGATTTCATGCTATTTTTTTAATCTAGCTTACTTGCTTCTTTGAGGTCAATAATGAAGACTTATACAATTTCTCTGTTTTACTAGGTCAATGATGTAGGTTTAAACGTGGAAGATTCATCAGGAAACACCCTTGATGCTCAATACATTCCCATGGATAATGTCACGAGCAACTTGAGAAGTAACTATTCGAAAGCTTATTTGGGAGTATCTTCACAGCAGATTCCAAAGTATTGGCTTGTGTTTAAAGCAACAGTGCCGCCACTTGGTTGGAACACATTCTTCATATCTAAAGCAACCGGGGAAGGTAAACCTTATACATTCTATTGAAAGTTACACACAAGATATGCTTTTAACTCATGACTTCTCTTTTAGGAAGCGACAAAAACAAACACTCTCCAGGGACATTTAGTCCAATGAAGGGTATAACTGAAATTGGTCCAGGAAATCTAAAGCTTGTGTTTTCTCCAGACTCTGGTCTTCTCAAACAGATGCACAACTCCAGAACTGGAGTAATGTTTCTCGTTTACTCTCTTGCACACTGAAAAATCTTGGAACTATGGTGACAAAAATGATTCAAAACACAATCGTTTCTGATAAAAATATGTTTCAGGCTAAAATACTGGTGGACCAGAACTATCTCTGGTATGCTTCAAATGTGGGGGACTCAAAAAATTCCCAAGTTTCCGGTGCATATATTTTCCGACCTAATGCTTCCTTGGCATATTCTGTTTCTTCGAAAGTGAGTCTATGAATCAGTACTCCTATACATATATGTAAACTCTATACTCCAAGAGCATTGAGATGCTAAGTTTCTATCACAAATTCTAGCTTTTCTTTGTACTTGTACACACTGATAATATGTAGGATAAGAGTTTCTTTTACACACTGGTTTTCCTCTTGAAATCCAAGTAAAACCAGATAAAAATTATTATATGATCCATATAAATACTTGTTGGGCCATGACCGATGCTTTTCGTTGGCATTGTTGGTATTCCGCAGCCAGAGTTGCAGATCGTGAAAGGGCCTCTAGTAGATGAGGTGCACCAGCAGTTCAGTCCTTGGGTGTCACAGGTATGTGATTTATATGTTCAACATTAGCTTCTTTAATTTGTTGTGTTGATAATTCTAATGCCATCCACTGGTAGTTGCAATTGGCAATTGATGTCAGTTAAATATATGAGAATTGTTAGTTGATACATACTCGTGTTACGTAGGTGATAAGAGTGTACAAAGACAAAGAGCATGCAGAGTTTGAGTACACTGTGAGTGTTACTCTTTTAACTCCAAATCATATTATTTGGAAAGAAGGAAGATCCCCTTTCTTGAGGCTCTCATTTTAATTGAGCAGATTGGTCCAATTCCTGTTGGTAAAGATTACGTAGGAAAAGAGGTTATTACACGGATGGTAGCAAATATGAGTACAGAAAAAACATTTTATACTGACTCTAACGGAAGAGACTTCCTGAAACGGGTACCTCTATAATCTCTCATATAATGCAGTCTTGTGTTTGCCCTGTGGCAATAAGAGAATTGAATATGGTATAAGAACTTTGTATGTTAGAAAAGAATGTACGCTCTGTTGCAGGTGAGGGATAACAGAACAGACTGGACTCTCAAAGTGAACGAACCAATAGCAGGAAACTACTATCCGGTAAAACTATTAATGTGAAAACTTTTGGAGTAGATCAAATGTTGAATAAATGATAAAAAAAAGGATTGTGTTGTGTGAGTAATATTCAGCTGAATCTGGGAATGTACACAAAAGACAAGAAAGTAGAGTTGTCGGTGTTGGTTGATAGGGCTACTGGGGGTGGTAGTATCAAGGACGGTGAATTAGAATTGATGCTCCACAGGTTCCAAAATTCATATTACAGCCTTTAATTTAAACTATCAAAAAAAAAAAGAAAAAAACAAGAAACAATGTTGGTTGTGGTTGTGGCTGAAATATTGGAAACAGGCGTACGTGCATGGATGATTCGAGAGGAGTGGAGGAGAGCCTTGAGGAAACTGTGTGTATCAATGGTACCTGCACAGGATTAACGGTATGAATATATTTGCAGGCTCTCGTGTAAATGCATGCAGGTATTTAAAAAAGAAAATGCATGCAGGTACGTGGGAATTACTATGTAAGCATAAATCCGGTAGGAGGAGAAGGAGCGAGGTGGAGACGAGGGACAGGCCAGGAAATATACACTCCGCTTGTAATGGCATTCACACACGAAAACAAGGAGAAATGGAAAGGCTCCAATTCTGTGAAAGGAAATGCAATGGATCCTCACTACGCCTTCCCTCCAAACGTTGCTCTCATCACTCTTGAGGAGCTGGATCTCGGCAACGTTCTTCTCCGCCTCGCTCATCTCTACGAGGTACAGTTTTAGACTTTTGTTTTTGGATAAATATGATGATGATCAGTGACTCTTGAGTGATCAAAACTGGTTGTTTTACTTTTACTTGCAGGCCGGAGAAGAGAGTGAGTACTCGAAAGTCGCTAAAGTTGAGCTGAAGAAGCTGTTTCCTGGAAAAACAGTAAGAAAAAACATTTTCTCATCTTAGCTAGATGAATCCAATAATTCTAAACATGTTTATTTGTTTTGGGGTTGAATAGATCAAAGGAGTGAAAGAAATGAGTTTGGTAGCGACTCAAGAGAAGGCTAAGATGAAGGAGAAGATGAAGTGGAAAGTAGAAGGTGAAGCCGAACAATCTCAATCTTCATCTCATCCGCAAAAGGGTGGACCAATTGACAGCTCCGCATTAGTTGTAGAGCTTTCTCCCATGGAGATTCGTACTTTCTTGCTCCAGTTCTCGCAGAAGCAGCCTGCAAAACAACAAAGGAGAAGAAAGTTTATTCTGGGATTTTGATTTCGCACATTGTAAACTTATTCTCTTATGTCGAATAATTATTTCTTGTCATTGATGAATCCTAAAATTCACTTAGAAATAGTTTAGGAAAATAGAAACTTGACTAACAAGTAAGATCAAAATAGAAAGACTGAACTATATATGATCAACAATGGAAAGTGGATGTTTTACTGATGATATTGAAGATGAATACAAGTGGTGCTTGGCTCATTCTTCTTATTTTATAGGTTTTCTAGGCGGATCATAACGATGGTGTGATCTCCTATGTGGACCAGGTGTTTTGATGGTGACTTTTAATGCATTTGATTTATTTACGTTTTCTGATTATCCCTAGAAACCCATAAAGTTTCTTAAGTACACTTTAGTGACTATTTAACTATTAAATTTTAGCTAAGGACCTTAGTTAAAAGTTACCTAATTTTTGTGATACAATGGTAGTTTCTTAATTTGAGTTTCTTAAAAAAAAAAAAAATTAACACTGCATACAAAAGCATACACAAGTCTGTGAGTAATCTTAGAAAGACCTGACTACAAACATGACACTTTTCATGAAGATCTTCAAACCATGCAGTGGAAATTGTTTAATATGAAATATGCACGCAACTATTAAAACAACAACATACAACAAAACAATATGCGAGTTTTGCCAATCTAATACTAAGCTCAGTAGGAACATAAATGTTGCCACTTTAGTTAAGGATATTACCTGGCTCGAAAGTTTCTTTTCTCTCAATATTAGATACATAATTGCAAGCAACAGACAGATTCCATGACCCCAATCACCAAACATAACAGCAAACAGGAAGGGGAAGGTAACAATTGTGAATACAGTAGGATTAGCTTCCTGATATTTAGCTACACTGCAAGTAATGATCAAAGAAGATCAGTGAAATTCAAGAGACAAACAATAAATGGACAGTGCATGCGGAAAAAAATAAAGTAAGCAAGTTGAGTTGACTCTAGCAGCTGATTGAGCAAGAAAACGAAGACAACATAAAGTTAAAAGCAGTTGAAACCAAATCGAAAATTATATTCTAACGAGTATGCAAAAGGCAGAAGCCTAAATCTACTCTTACAAATGTTTTACTTAATAGTAGTTATTTTCAGTTTCCTCTTTCTCAAAGTGCAGAGGAAACTCCAGAAAGAGGTGCTTACTCGTATGCATCAACAATTTCCTGAAACGCAGTGGTAAATTTGTTTGTGCGGAAAAATGTCGGAGGCATCTCTTTGGTCCTCAGAACCTGGAAAATTGATCCAACTTGAGAATTGGAGTCAACCGCAGCTCGTTGTAACGCCTCTTGAATCTGCACATGCAGAACTTTAGAACCACTGTAGCACCAATATATATGCAATAATTTCAATTATATGGCAACTAGAGTTACTCACTTCCGGCGCTGCAAACAGGGGACTCCAGCCCTCACCCACAAGGCACTTCTTGGTCACATCAAGACTAAGCATGTTCAAAGTGTGATAGATGGCTTTTTCTTTGCGAACCTACATGGGTAAATTTTAATGATGATTATTAATCTTAGCTACAAAATATCTGAAACTGGACATCAGTGAGCACTCTCCTAGTGAAAAGGAAGTTCCAAATAATATAAGACCTTGAGGTTCCATTTCTCGAACTTATCTCCAATGATCTCCAGAAGAATTTTACGGTGATCCAACCCAGCACTTATGGTAGTTTTAAGCTCTGCTAACCAACCCGAAACCTGAAGCATTATGATAAGACTAGACAAAGTTAAAATTCTGAGAATATACCATCATAATTG
>NC_027756.1:6766789-6795800 GCF_000695525.1 Brassica oleracea var. oleracea
GTGTATGCACAAACATAACCCACCCAACGATCACTTGAAACTAACAGGGAAGACAAAAAGGTACCAGGAATTTCCCTAACATGATTTTCTCCTCCTTAACAAGTAAACTCTCTGAGACCTATTGACCCCTTTTGAAGGTATAGTAACCGTTCAACGTCAAAAAGCTTACCTTTGCATTACAGGTTGATTACTGTTAGGATAAAGATTCTAATGACTAGAAGCTAAAGTCAGTAAATGCAACCCCCTAATAAGAACCCGATTAACCACTAAATACCAATCTCAATCACCATGCACACCTCAAAGGTGGGATTTTTCTTAGTGCCGCAAAGACAGAGAAGACGGCGACGGAGAAGACCAGAAAAGGGAAAGATAGAGGAGACGACGATTTATTGACAAACTTTGGCTCAAATCTTCAGCCAACAGGAAACCAATTTAACAAAAGTCATCGTCGTCCTTCACAGAAAAAACAGAGAAGACGAAGAACCCACATAAAGAAAAAAAAAGACAGAAAAAAAAAAATATATATTTCAGGGTTTGCTGATACGTGCGCTGAAACCCCCTTAAGAGCATCATTATCCCTGTATCTTACACAGGTTTCTTAGTGTAATTGAGATTTAAAAAAAAAAGAAAAATATAATAATCATAGGAGACGTCTCTTAAATAAGCACTGGAAGAGACGTCTCTTCTCTTCCTGTCTTTGCCTTCCTCTCTTCACCTTTCTCTCTTCCTCTCTATCTCTTCCTCTCTGTCTCGTGCTTCCACAGTTTGTTCACCGTGAAGATGTCGTTGACGGAGCTAGACGACGGACTGGTACGTAGTATGGCCATCGGAGCAGTCTTCTCCGACTTCGTACGCAACTACTTTTTTCTATGATCTCTGATTAACTTTGCCAAAATCCAATTCTCAAGATTGATCTCATTGTTGAATTTGCAGGGAGGGAAGATACGTTCGGTGGGGTTCCACAGGACTGATGATCTGCTGGTGACATCGAGCGAGGATGATTCGCTCCTTCAAGATTCTGCTTTGTTTCTCAGATTTTTGCTAATGTTTTTCTTGGTCTTCTGAAGGTAACGGAATCAATCAGTTTCAATCTGAACTTTTAGTTTTTCCAATCTTCAATCAATTCCAAGTTTATTCACAGTTTTGGGGAAGATTTGCTGTCTACTCTCCAATTCGTTTTCCATAAAGTTCGTTTCTTTCCTGCTTAAAAATGGATGCTTCGAGGTGATTTCAAGAAAAGTTTGTACCTTTTCTAGATTTGGGGTTATATTAGGTATCTTTGTTGATAACGACGAAAAAATTGGAGTAACAATATGACTATAATGGAGGAGAAGCAGAGTGTCGAGAATCATCATCACCCAAGCAGGCTCGGAAGATCAATGGAGAAATAGCAGAGCTTCCGAGGTGTTGCCACTGTACATAATCAGAAACGTGGAGTTATTATGGAGAAGCTTCCTAGTTTTGGCAAAGCAGCAACGATGGAGAGGCAGAAGAGGTTCCGCGGCGGGTTTCTAGAGAAGCAGAAGAGATTCCGTGTGGTGATGGAGAGGCAGCTGAGCTTCATCGGTGAGAGGAGGAAGAAGACTGAGTCGCCAGGGAAGAGAGGTGACTCGCCTCTCCATATAGCTGCTAGAACTGAGAACTTAGGGAAGGTTAAAGTGCTGATTCGAGGCGGTTGCGATGGAGAAGAGTTGAGAGAGTTGTTGTCAAAGCAGAATTTTGAAGGAGAGACTCCTCTTTACACTGCTGCAGAGAATGGTCATTCAGCTGTTGGTGAGAAGATGTTGAAGCGAGCTGATCATTTTTTCTTTGTTTTGTAGAAATGTGGTTTTAGTTTGGAGCCTTCACAAGGTACATCCCTAGAAGCCACCTTCACACCAGATGGCAAGTAATTTCTGCCAGGTAATATGGTCATACACTTGTCCAGATAATGCTAGATTCTTTTTGATTGTTCTGTCTTTGTTGCCTTTACATGGATGGATCAAGTGACATGAGTCAGGTTCCAGTTGCAACAGAGGTAAATCTAAAAACTTTCAAACTTTTAAGTTGTTTCTTGTTGCTTGACCTTCGGTTTAATTCTCTGTTCCTTGTAGTTCAAGTTTCTTGTTGTTACTGTCCTTGTAGTTTAAGTTTCAAGCGTCTTGTTGTTTCACTGTCTTGTGTTCTAGAGCATTAAAAGATTTGTGTTTCTCATTCTTGTTGTTTCAGGTGGTGAAGTGGAGTGGAGCATTGGAGTGGAGCATTCACGGGTATTGGAGTGGAGCATTCACGAGTGACAGAGAGTTGTTGTTTCATTGTCTTGTGTCATTGAGTCATTGAGTTGTAATTGTGTCATTGACTTGTATTTGTGTCACGGGTGTACAAGAGTGACAGAGAGAGTTGGAGTCTTGTGGTGTTTGTAGTCTTCTGTTAAAGTTCACACATATAGTTCACGAGTGACAACTTCCATCCTTCTCTATATATATTTGCAATTCACTTGAAAAGCAATTCACAAAGTAATCTACTACATTCTCTACTTCAACTTATCTTCACAAGCAATTTACAACAATTTCTATCCTTCTCTATATATATTTGCAATTCACTTGAAAAGCAATTCACAAAGTAATCTACTACATTCTCTACTTCAACTTATCTTCACAAGCAATTTACAACAATTTCTATCCTTCTCTATATATATTTGCAATTCACTTGAAAAGCAATTCACAAAGTAATCTACTACATTCTCTACTTCAACTTATCTTCACAAGCAATTTACAACAATTTCTATCCTTCTCTATATATATTTGCAATTCACTTGAAAAGCAATTCACAAAGTAATCTACTACATTCTCTACTTCAACTTATCTTCACAAGCAATTTACAACAATTTCTATCCTTCTCTATATATATTTGCAATTCACTTGAAAAGCAAAATTTTCAAAATTTTCAATTTTCCATTCTTCTTGTCTTCACAAAATTTTCAAAATTTCATATATGGCATCCTCTTCTCATAACATTTTTGAGGGACGGACGATGAAAATTTTGATCAATATTTATTTTTTATGTTTTTATTTTAAAATCAATGTTTAAAATGTTATCTTGTACTATGTTTTAAGAAAAAAATTTAAGTTTAATAAGAAAAATCAAAAAACTTTGGTGTTTAATTAAATTTTTTTTAAGAACCCTTAAATAAGAGACTTGCAATGGAGCACATAAATTTTTGGATCTCTTAATCCAGTCTCTTAATTAACTTTTACAATTAAAAAATATTTAAAAAAAATAAGAGACCCATTTAAGGTATCTAGGATAATGGTGCTCTAAGGATCGGTCTCCCAATTACTCATTTAAGGATCGGTTATCAAAATTTTATTTATTTTTGATTTATTTAAATCAATTATTTTGTTTAAAAACCCCCTTAAGAAAATGCAATAATCATGTTCTCAGTTAACCTTTCCAAACTTGGTTTCTTTGGCTTTGGGCCCGAGATGGACTTTATCTATCGTAGACTTATGTTTCCTTCTTGGGTTTCGAAGGTTGCCAAATTTAGGCTTTATAACTTTTGGGTCCGGATCTCTAATCGGGAGCTGGGTGAAACCGGTGTCATAAAAATAATATCGAATCATTTCATCATCGTCAACAACGGTTTGGTTGATAAAAGAGAGAGATTTTGAGGCTCAAAGCTCTCGGACTTGGCCAGCAGGAGGATACTGTTCTTTGGAAAAGGGAGAATGATGTTTTTCGACAAGGTTTCATGTCCTCTCAAACGTGGAACCTGACCAGAACGCAATCGCCTCGTGTTCCATGGTTCAAAGGGATCTGGTTTAAAGAAGCCACTCCTAAATTTTTTTTCTTCACGTGGTTAGCCGCTCACAACAGAATATTGACACGGGATAGGATTCTAAGGTGGAACCCTCGAGCTGTCTCTACTTGTTGTCTGTGCAACTCAGCTACTGAGACGAGAGACCATTTATTTTTTGACTACTCCTTCTCTAAAGAAGTCTAAAATGGAACAATTAGGGGTTTGGCAGGTGTAGGTATGCTGGTTCAATGGTCTCTCCTGTTGCAAAGATTGGTGATTGGACTACATGATAGTACCAAAACCTTTCTCTTTCGCTACTGTTTCCAAGAGATAATCCATGCTATTTAGCATGAGAGAAACACTCGCCGAGTGGGAGAAGGCCCCTGCTCGTCTTCTTAGCCTTTTGGATAAAATGATCAAAAATAGGATCTTTTCGTTGAGAAAGCAAGCTGGAGGCAGACATGAAAAAGCCATGGAGATATGGTTTGGGAATAGATGATTTTTTCATTTTTTTTCCTCTTAAGGTTTCTATAGGATTAAAAAAGAAGATAAAAAGAGAGCGTCTCGGAACGCGCGGGAACTTCATCATTCTACTCTTAAATGGGCCTATAGATTTGGGCTGTTGAAGCTCATTTTGGCTTCTGGCTTTGATTTTTCAGTGAAAACGAAAGCAAAGTATTGGAGAAGGCGAGAGAGATGGCTAGATACGATCGAGCAATTACAGTCTTCTCCCCCGACGGCCACCTCTTTCAAGTCGAGTACGCCCTTGAAGCCGTCCGCAAGGGCAACGTCGCCGTCGGTGTCCGCGGCACCGATACCGTCGTCCTCGCCGTGGAGAAGAAATCTACACCCAAGCTTCAGGATTCTAGGTTTGAATTCGATTGCTTGGTTTATGACGTAGTTACTAGTATGTATAATTATATGAGCTGCTTATACGAATGCTATGCTTAACTTGTTAATTGAGGAAATCTCCTTAGTCTCTCGTTGGCAATTACTCTTCTTGCTTCTTTCTGATAGGTCAGCCAGAAAAATTGTGAGCCTTGACAATCACGTTGCCTTGGCGTGCGCTGGGCTAAAGGCAGATGCACGTGTGTTGATTAACAAGGCGAGGATTGAGTGTCAAAGCCACAGGCTTACACTTGAGGACCCTGTCACTGTCGAGTACATCACCCGCTACATTGCCGGCCTTCAACAGAAGTATACCCAAAGCGGTGGTGTCAGACCCTTTGGTCTTTCTACTCTTATCGTCGGCTTTGACCCTTACTCTCGTGTCCCTTCGCTCTATCAGACTGATCCATCTGGAACTTTCTCTGCTTGGAAAGCTAATGCTACCGGGAGAAACTCCAACTCTATCAGGGAATTTCTTGAGAAGAACTTCAAAGAAACCTCTGGCCAAGAGACTGTTAAACTCGCTATTCGTGCTCTGCTTGAGGTTCCCTCTGCTTCTCCTTACACTCTGCTTATAACAAATAGTTGATGTTTTGGTTTATATATGTCACTGAATTGTTTGACCTGATATCATCGGCAGGTTGTTGAGAGCGGAGGAAAGAACATTGAGGTAGCTGTGATGACACGGGAGGAAAGCGGTCTTCGCCAGCTTGAAGAAGCTGAAATTGATGCTATTGTGGCCGAGATCGAAGCAGAAAAGGCAGCCGCTGAAGCAGCCAAGAAAGGCCCTCAAAAGGATACTTGATATTATCTCCACTTCAGTTTGTCTACTTTTTGATGTTTGTGGTTCCAAGACCTCTGTTACACAACATTCAGCAGCTATTTCTTGCTTTTCGATAGTTATCTCGACGTTGATAATTGTCTTTCATTTGTTGGTTTGTTTGTCCTTGAGCTTGCCTCCAGTACCATGACCAAACCAACTCTGATTATTTGTTGAGAGGTGACGCAATTAGAGCAGCGGTTTTATGACTTGAGGAGAAATATGTGACTCACTTAGACCAGCTTTTCCATGAGGTGTGTATGTAATTCATGGGCTTAACAACGACCCCTCTTGTGACCTATTAGTAATTGCGTTTGTATATTAGTTGATTGCCTTCTAATGCATTATAAATTTTGTCAATGTTTGCTACACGTTTAAATATCGATTACTCTATTTGGTTTAAACATGGTTCTAAAAATTTGTTTTAGGCGATAACCAATCAATTTTCATAAAATCCGATTTATACCATTTAAATTTAAACTACTCCAATTTGGTTTAAAACTATTTTAAATCGGTTCAGGTTAGTTTAAATCCACACATTTTAGAAAACCAAGACCAATACTGCAGAAAATGTTGTGTTAGTGTTTAATTATGTTTCTAAACCAGTAGGAAAAAAGGACTAGCAGTTTATTAGGGAGGATTTGAATGTTTTGAGACATACCTTAGTCGCATCTTACTGTTTCTCAATCTTTTCTGCTTCAATCCAACTTTTAAGTTGGTGAAGGGACTAGACTTCTCTTTTGTTAACTATGAAAATGCTCTAAAACAACTAAAAGAAAATTTAGGATTCGCTACAACTTGATCAAACCAAGGATAGACTTTGCTGTTAATTTCCTATTTAGAAGTAAGCAGAGAACAATTTCCTTGATATGGTAAATGTCACCAGTCTTGTATTTCATCATCTTCAGAAACTTCACTCTTATCCTCATCCGTCTCTTCCTCCATTTCTGAAAACACATCTGCAGACGCCCTGTAGCTTAGCCATTTCAGCGCAGGGCTGTACTCTGTAGCCGTCACCGACATATCTGCCATTCTTGACCCCTCATATCCTATGTTCCTCTGCTCTCTCAGATTCTTCTACATTCAGACATAAACTATGTAAGCTTATAGAGAAAGTTCGAACACGTATAATTAGATTTTTTTTTTTTTCACTGGAAAAAGGAAAAAGACATTGACCTTGGTTTGTATTGAGGATTGCTCCACTTGCCAGAGTTTTGGCTTGCGAATCACGTGCCATCTGCATACCCACGATACAGACCAACCGATATTACAAATATCTAACACAGAAAAAAATGAAACAATCAACTGGCATCAATTTGTCATAAGAAACCTGGATGACCATGGCTGCTTGTTTCCATACAACACACCACGAACAGCCACCGAGGCGCCGACTGATTGTAGAACGTCCTCTGTTTTGTTGTTATGTACACTCATTTTTCCTCTTAAAGCTGCGAGAAGGAGATCAGCATCCGCTAAATACGAAGACACGCACCAGGCATCTTCTATGGCTCCGTCACTCACGAAATCTAACACTTCATAAACGTTAATGAGTTCATAGTAAGCTCTCTTGTGTCTCTATATGAAGGAGGAAAATGGTGCATATGTTAAGTAAAGAATACCATTTTCATGAAGAAAATCCACAACCCGACCTGCCTGTCCATGAGCTTGGCTAAGAACCATCTCTGGCGCATCCATCTTCAGTGGTAACCTTGCAAACTCGTTATGCACAAGATAGTCACTGCAATCTGACACACAAACATTAGCTTAGACGATAATTATCCTGAGCTCTAAATTGTGCATTCTCGTAACTTCCTACCTGATATAATAACATTATCAGTAGCCTCTCTTTTGTTGTGGAGAAATTTTCCCAGGGCGTGAAACAACGAAAGGGTCTCATCTCTACCGAAACAGGAAGATATTCCACTATCCAAACCACTGTGCATTGTATGATTGAGTTGTGGCTTAACAGAGAGGAGTTGCAAAGACGTAATAGCGTGTCTGATGTCTCCTCCACTGGCACTCGCCATCTGATCAACCTCCGCAGTCGTTACCTTACAATGTTCTTCTCTGCTTATCCTCTGAAGTGTCTTCTTAATTGAGTTCTTTGTAATGGGATTAAAAGCCACCTTTAAAGCCCCTGCTCGTTCAAGAGATGACTGAAGGTCCTCCATAGTTCGAGCAGTCTGGTCCGAAGAGTCTGCTTTGACATAGTCCGTGATCAATACCACTGTCGGAATCTGCGTAGATTTCACCAAGAGCGTTAAGCAGTTTTGAAGCCGTTCAAAAGCATGCCTCCCATTGGCTAGAGGAAGGTCATCAATCAAAAGAACAAGGCGCGGCTTCGTTCCCCCAGAAATCACTCCGTATCTTCTACTAGTGTCAACGAAGTTTTCAAACTCATCCAGCTTCGAAGAGTACTTCAGTCCTAGGAGAATTAAACGGAAGATAAATCATTGGATCTGTAACTGACTGAGTACTACATAACAAAATAGAAATGGTGTGAATACCAGAACTTGAGTTATGAACATGTTCTTGCCAGAGAGTAGGAATAGGAGCGTTCCACTCATACACAGTGACGCCAAGGATAGAGGCAAGTAAATGGATGGTAGCAGATTTGCCGACGCCAGCTTGACCGGTGAGTAGTAGAACATTATTCCTAACACCATCCTGCAGATAAAGAAAAAGTGAATACTACAATCATAAAGAGAGAGAAAAAAAAAAGCAATTGAAAAGGTAAAACCAAAAAGATTTACCTTGGAGCAATCAAAACATTCCTCGAACCAAAGTTTAACTTGTTCAACCTGAAGATAATATCAGGAATTAGCATAGTATTATAGCTAAAAAGGAAAAAAGAGGGGGAACAAAAAAAAATTGCCTTCTTGTTGTGAACAGAAAGCTCTTCCAAGGTGCGAGGCCTGTATTTGTCAACCCACAAACCAGCCTTCTTCTTGAAGCCTAAACAAGAGACCAAATAAAAATGATGAATATCTCAAAAAAGCACGACTAGGCTAAAAAAGGAGCATTTAAAAACTGAAAGTCGTGAGTGGCGTACTAGGAGGAGATGATGCCTTGAAGCCGCTCAAAGCTTCGTCGAAATCTTCGAACGACAATCTGATCTGCAACAAACGGAGAGGAACCAAACTCAGAGCCTAAACATAAGCTAAGAATAATAATAAATAATACGCCAAAAAAAGAGAGAGGAATGGTGCCTTGTCTACGTGACTCGAGAGTCGAGCTTTCTTGGAGGCTCTAGGATTCGTTCTGCAACCACCACCCGAGGACCTCGATTTCGACTTAGCACTAGACCGCGACGACCTTAACTTATACGATTCTTCTTCTTCTTCTTCCGACGATAATTCAACCATCTGATTTCCTCTCCCCATACCTCCCAATCGCCTCGGAACTTGATTAGAGTCTCGAAGAACCTTTTCGGAGAAGAACCTTCCACGGGGCTGGTGTTTTCGCGGGTCGACTAAAACGACACCGTTCTTTTCCTTTAGGTGACGTGTCTTCATCGGGACCGTCCATCTAGCATATATTTCACCTTTGCCGATTCAAATTTTGATTTGCAGATCGGACGGTTGTAACTAGAGGTGTAGCGTAGGCTGAGTGGTGGGAGATTCATCCCACCTACCCCACACCCACGCAGACGCAGGCTTTCTTCACCAAACCAAACCACGAAGTATGTAAAGGTAAAATTGTAGGTTCCTCCTCTCCTCAGTCTTTGTCTTCACCAACCCCAAATTCTAAATTCTCTCTTCGATTCGATTCGATTCGATCCGATGGCTGCGAACGCCGTCTCGCTATCAATCTCATCCACACCGAAGACTCTCCACTCCCTTCAAGCTCAAACCCGCGGCTTGATTCCCCCACCAACCATTTCCTTCCCAAAGTCGTCGTCCTCTTTATCCTCCACCGCTATCTCCATCTCCAGGTCGCGCGTTCGAGCCGGTCCTAGCCAGCTTGTTAACGAACCCGCCAACGCCATGGCCACTCCTCCCACTATAGTCGAGGTTGATTTGGGTAGCCGGAGCTATCCCATCTACATCGGCGCCGGCTTGCTCGATCAATCACATCTCCTTCAAAGGTCCCCTCTTTTAATATTCACTTAGTAACTTTGTTAAATAATGAATAGTGAGCCAAAATGGTCTTGTTCATATTGTTGAATTGAATTGAATTAGGCATGTTCACGGGAAGAAAGTGCTGGTGGTGACTAACGAACGAGTTGCTCCTCTATACCTGGACAAGACTGTACATGCTTTGACTATTGGGAACCCCAACGTGACTGTGGAGTCTGTTATTCTCCCTGATGGAGAGAAATACAAAGACATGGTTTGTCAATCTTTCTTTCTTTGAGATGTACATATAGTTTACTGAGAGACATTCTTTTTTTTTTTGTTCTAGGATACTCTCATGAAAGTCTTCGACAAGGCCATTGAGTCTCGCCTAGATAGACGATCTACTTTTGTTGCTCTTGGTGGTGGTGTTATTGGCGATATGTGTGGCTACGCTGCTGCTTCTTACCTCCGTGGTGTTAACTTCATCCAGATCCCTACCACTGTCATGGCACAGGTGGGTACTTTGCCATGTTTCACTTGAGTGATCGATCTCTTTTTTTTCTAAATCTCAGAAATTAATTACCCTTTTTTGCAGGTTGATTCTTCTGTTGGTGGCAAAACAGGCATAAACCATCGTCTCGGAAAGAATTTGATCGGCGCGTTTTACCAGCCGCAGTGTGTGCTAGTTGACACCGACACGTTGAACACACTGCCGGACAGGGAGATGGCTTCGGGTTTAGCTGAAGTGATCAAGTACGGGCTTATTAGGGATGCTGACTTCTTTGAGTGGCAGGAGAAGAACATTGAGGCTCTCCTTGCTAGGTGATTTATTATTTCAACAAAACAAAACAAAACTGTTAGAGATAGATTCATCTAAATGCTGGTGTGATCATTATTTTGATATCGCTAGGGATCCGGCTGCATTAGCTTATGCTATAAAGCGATCATGTGAGAACAAGGCGGATGTTGTGTCACAGGACGAGAAAGAGAGCGGCTTGCGAGCTACCCTTAATTTGGGTCATACCTTTGGCCATGTAAGTAGCTTTTGAATATAACCCTCTTATCAGGTCAAGAAGATCCACCCTTGACAATATCAATTTATCTTTATGCAGGCAATAGAAACTGGCTTCGGGTATGGAGAGTGGCTCCATGGAGAAGCTGTTGCCGCTGGCACGGTATCTATATCTTTCTATCTTTCCTCTGCTAAAACTATCCCCCCAACTCACATTGTGTTTTGTTGTTTCTCAGGTAATGGCAGTGGACATGTCATATCGTCTTGGCTGGATAGATGACTCAATCGTGGAGAGAGTGAACAACATCTTGAAACGAGCGAAATTGCCTACAACGCCGCCGGAGAGCATGACCGTGAGCATGTTCAAGTCCATAATGGCGGTGAGTTTTGTGATTGTGGCCTGAAAATGAAAATATGTTTGAGAGAGAAAGTTCTTCCATTTAAATAAATATGTTTTGGTGGTGATGCAGGTTGACAAGAAAGTGGCAGATGGACTGCTGAGGCTGATTCTCCTGAAAGGTCCGCTGGGAAACTGCGTTTTCACGGGAGATTATGATCGGGAGGCGTTGGATGCTACGCTCCGTGCGTTCTCCAAATCCTGAGATCTTTCTTCTTCTTCTTCTTCTTCTTCCCTCGGATTTTTGTTTTGTTTTTTTTTCCAGATATGAATATGTACCGTTGTATAACCAACTTGTAACTAGCTTTGTGGAATGTGACAATAATGAGCTTTCTAAAATATATATATAATAACTAGCCCGACCAAACTCTTCAATCAATTTTGGATACTTACGTTTGGAATTATGCCTTGGGAGTTAAAGCCAGATGACTTTTTATCTGTCCATTCTTAAAAAAAAAACATACTCGAGAATCAGGTCTTGTTTCTCAAGTAGTCTTAATGAGAGTAGTAGAAACAGAGGAAAAAACGTGGGTTGCATCGCCCCGTTTAGTGAGGAAACCAAACCAACTTCTTTTGCATGTTCTTCTATCTCTCTTTCCAACCTATGTTTTCAGGTTTATAAAGTCCAAAGTAAAAGAGATGAGATCAAACATTTGTGATGGGAGAAGCTATGGAGAGAGGGGTGAGTCTGGTCTGCTCTTGTCTTGTCGTCTTCTGTTACGTACTGCTGATGGGTTGTCTCATCAGTCTATTCATGGCGTCTCACCTTTCTCTCTTCTTTCTCCTCTTAGTCTTGCATCTCTTTACCTCTTGCTTCATCTGTTTCTCCACTTTAATCTCAGTTGGAATTTAGATGATCGATTGACACATTATATTTCATCCTGGACTAAAAATTATAGCATACACATGATGGTATGAGACGGGAATTTTCACATGATGGTGCAAGCATTTTTATCCACTATTAAGTATTAACCAAACCATATTAAAGAACCCAGCGGAGAATAACATATTTTTTATGCTGTTTCAAGTAGAGTCAATCCAAAAAGACAAAAACAACATGGTGTTTAACAAAGAGTTGCAAATGGAACAAAACACATCTTTTTTACTCAGCATCTATTTACTCTCCCTCTCTGCTCCTCTCTGATAGAGTCATGCTCTCAAGTTGAGACCCCAGGACCAGAGCTTGACGGTTCATGAGGAAGTAAATACTTGTCCCAATCTCCTCGCCTCCTTAATGCTTCACCCTACAAAATACCATCCACATTCTACCTTCTATCACTTTTTACTTCTCATCATCTTAATATGGCAAATCCTTATTAATCAGACTACCTTAATTTCCACAACTTCTGAACTTCTCAGCGCCTCTAATATAGTCTGAATGTTGTCTGTCAGTTCCGCAAGCTGCAAAAAAAAGTTACAAAAAGTTCCAAACAATTACTCTTTTTTGTTCTTGTTTTTGTTTTTTACAGTCAGATTCACCCAACCAAAACAAAAAGTAATCTCAATAGAGCATGTTTGCTTCAGAATGAGGTGATGACTTTAAGTGTAAAACAAAGGGCGTTTCAGTGAGGAAAAACTGGGAGCCTCTTACTCTTCTGAAACCTGCTATTATTCTAACAGGAACCCAACCGTCATCATTCATCTGACCCCTCAAGTGTTTATCTTTGCTTAAGTTATCAGCACTGAAAAAAGGATAAAAAAGTTTGTTATCCAGGCATCTATTGGGTGGTGGACCAGAAAGAAAGAAGTAGAGAGAGCTGGGAACACAGCCAAACTATACCTGAAATAATGCTCTACTTGTGTCAATATTTTATTGAACAACATGGGATCAAAGCTGGGAAAATATATGGGGGGTGGAGGTGGGAGGTTTCCAACCAAAGCTATCGACTCTGGAGGAGGATGCGGCATAAAGACATGCAGCGCATAATCTGAAGATAGATAGATAGATACACTACAACATTAGCCTAATAATAATAGAGATGGGTGGCATCAGTAAGAAAGAGCATATACCAGGAGGGTAGAGCATGGGGCCACCATATGAACCTATTTGAGGCGCTGCTGCCATATATTGCGCGCTAGATGGTGGCCCCATCAGCATCTGCGGTCTCATCGTCCCAAAACCCCTCTGCGGTTGCAAGTGCATGTCTCCTCTCCCGTTAGAGTGCCCATGCTCGAAGACGTTGCGCTGCCTGTTTCCAGGGTAAGAGCTGCTGCCGTTGCGATGATGCCTATGATGAGAATGACGGGATTGAGTAGTTGCAGAGCCACTCCTTTGGTTGTGATTCTGACCAGCATTTGGGTGGGGGTTACTACTAGTGGAAGAAGATGAGGTGGAGTTATTTCGTCTAAAAGGTTTCCTTTGGCCATTAACACTATGGTAATCAGATGAAGTAGCAGCAGCTGCCTGCATTATATATACATATATGCACAATGCATGTTGAAAAACCAAAGTTAAAAAGAAAAAGAAGCCGAACCAGCATTGGCGACAAAGCTATATATATATAAAGATAAAATATGATCTGATCAATATATATAAACCAATCAAACGATGGTAGAAGAGAACTTTACCTGCGGCAATGGCGATGATCCATCAGGTAAACCTTTGGAAGAGGGGGACTTGTGGGAAGATAGAGGAGACAAAGCAGGCCATGAATCGGCGCTCATAAGAGGAGGGGATGAGCTGATACAAGGCTTGTTCCAGACAGGCTTCTTGTCCTTGTCACAAGGAGGAAAGAAGGCTGATGCCGGATTAGCGGCACTGGACTCCGTCGTAGCCATCGTGTAACAAATATGGAGGAGCAAAGAGAGAGAGGAAATGAGAGAAAAAGAAGGTGAGGCCGGCGGTGTCTCCGGGGGGGAAGAATGAGTTGTTCATGTTACAAAACATCAATCAAAACCCTCGTTTTTACGATAATACCCTCTCGCTACCAATTCGTGTCATTTTCACCTCGTTCGACCAAACGGGTGTCAACACACTAAAAATGGTTCGTAATCTCTACGACAAAATCATCCATTTCTTACGACAATTCGTGTCCTTGTCCTATGACGCTTACGAAACAACATCCATCAGCAAACAAAAGAAAACCAGAAATAGTTTGACGCATGCATCTGACAACACGACACATTTCGACCCATTCTCTCTTCTATGTTCCACGGAAAATCATATAATCTAATAACAACAAGAAAACGATTGGAAAAATAATAAATATACTATGTAGCAGTACTTTGAGAAATACGAGGACAAGACAAGCAAATCCTTGGTTGACGGCAAAAGGAGAAGAAGATCGTTAAGAATTTGGCGGGAGGGATGTGCATTTGATTGGATGGTGTTATTAATTCACAAGTGCATGAACATGACGGGGCAGGGGATGAACTCAGTAAGCAAACTGGCCTCCATATTATCTTTTTTTGTTCACTCTTCTGTTATTAGAATTTTTACACATGTAATAATGTCAAACTGAAGCTACTGAATTATTGGATCTCATCTTATTATATTGTCTCCCTTCTAAAATTCTAAAATGGTAGAACATTGCTTGCGACTACAAGTCAACCAAGGATGTATATCTATATCAAGGTTTCTTCTTTTAAGATTAGCCTATGGAAACCCAATCCCAAATCTTTCAATAACTGGAAGAATATCAACTCAAAGGCAAGAAGAGGTGACATAAAATAATCAAAGATATCAGTAAGTGACAATGATTAATGCATCATAATCTGTAACGTGTAACCTAAGTAATCAAGGAACACTAGTATTGTGTGTGTGTGTGTGTATGAGCCTCTATTTACAAAGAAGAGAAAGAGAAACAGAGGTTTTGAATTCAAAGATGTCCTCTGCACAAGGGACAAGAAGCATGCCTGCATAGCCACTTGTCGATGCAGGGTAGGTGGAACGTATGATGGCACTGCGGCAATATTCTAACAGTCTCTCCCACCTTAAAGTCCTGTATCATCCACCACAAAGTCAATAATTTAATTTATCTTTCCAACCACTTGTTACCTATTTCTCTGTTTCACATTAATCAAAACATCATAGAACGCCAAGCATATGTATCCAGTTTCTCGTACGCTAAACTCTGTTTTGTAATTGCCTACAAGTTGGTCATAAAAGGCAAGTGAGGACAAACCTGAAGGCAGACAGAGCAAGAGACCATCTCCCCTGAGGTGTCTGTGATTCGGACCTTTGGGATCCTGTCCAGAGAATCCCCGGTGAGACCATTTGAAATGGCAGTGTCGAAGATGTCGGTTTGGTTGGGGAACTGCGATTCCACAGCTCCCATCTGGTAATTATTTAAAAACAAAAAATTGGATGATGAGATATATAAAATTAATAGTGAATTTAGGGATGATTTATAAAGCAAATGCATTGCGTTGCATTGGTTGGTAATAAATTACCTGGTTCTGGACCGCACTTAGCATTGCAGGACCAATACGCTCACGAACAAGCCTCCCGCTCAGAAGGCTAGCAATGACATCAATCTAATGAACCAAATAAAAAAGTAGTCCAGAATATTGGGATTGATTGAGAAAGGAGGTAGGTTTTAGGGAAAAAAGAAGGGTTACCAAGTAGAGAAGGCAAGCAATCCCAGACTGATCGGATTGCCAGAGGAGGAGAGAAGATTCAAGGACATCGATGGAGAAGACAGCACCTGAAATAGCACCGACGGCGGCTCCTCTGATGAAACCGCTCTCTGTTTCTTGGCCGATCAAAGCCCCTGTAAAGGCTCCTAGCAAAGTCCCCACTGGAAAGTAAAGCAATTATGAATTGTTATTCCTCATCTAACATCACATCCTTCTATCTATATATCATTGTGTTTTTTTTTTCTTTTTGGTTATAGGGGAAGAGACGAGAGATTGACCCTAAAACTAGCATAGGAATGAAATGGAAGAAGGAAAGGGAGACGAACCTAGAGCGAAGACGAAGGTGAAGAGAGCGGAGAAGAGGTTGGCTAGGAGCGAAGAAATGGCCGAATGGAAGCAATCTTTGATCCGATGGAGGAGCGAGAGAGGATACGTATCCATATCTCTCTTTCTTTCTGACTTCTTCTGGAAAACAAAAAGAAACAACACAGGGAAAGAAAAAAAAAAAAAAAGACAGCCAAAGCAAATGGAAAGAAACGAAGAAGGGGATGAATTTTGTTTTGGATTTTGCCTGAAAAAGAAAAAGATAAAAACCAAAAATAACTTTTAAGAAAAAATATAATCTCATTTAGAGAAGAGAGGTTAATGAGAGAAGAAAGGAACCTTTCTCTCTGCTGACCACAATTTCAATCATTTTTTTTTTTTATCAATAATCCCATCAAATGGCAGTGGTATTAATCAACTTAAATAGTGGTTGTCTTTTTCTTTGAGATACAAAATATCTACTCTTTAAAGATAAACATAAGTATCTAAAGGAGGCAAGCAGAGGGCTCCAATTCTTCTGACCTTTTCCTACGCCTCCTTTCTCTCTCTTTGCTTCTTCCTCCTAATTTAATCAAAAACAAAAGAAGAAAACCCATTAATCATCCTCCCCTCCCATTTACTTGTCTTTTGAATGAATTCAACACCCCACACTTTATTTTACTATCGTAAGATATGTGAAACAGACACACCACCCAACTTCATTCAATCAATTCCTATTATCTTTCTCAATCCACCAAACATTATATCTAAATACGAACTCCTAGTGCCCTACAATGCCATCTACCATCACAAGCTTCTCCTACTACTACTAGTGTAATCCCATCTTCTCTCTTATATTCGGCTTTCAAGGATGTTAGGCGAATCCACCTCCTGCCCTGTAGGACTACACCACCACAAACTTGAATACTATTCTTCTTACATGACATTCTACCTTTCCATCCACAAACAAAAAACTTTATTCCATGTGTCCACTACTACTTATACTTTATGAAGCTGGAACTAAATAAACATACCTCAATAATTAGATCAAATCTTGTACTCGTGTACACGCAACCACTTTGTGGATGACCACTTGTTCCCTTTGATTACAGCACATCCACCTGCACAAAGTGGATCAAATAACTAATATCATAAAATCCACTGTAGGACAAACACAGCTCCCAATCCATCTAAAACTTATCTATATCTACTGACCGTGAAGACTAGATGGGTCTAGAGTGGCGTCAGGTGTCATGCTCCAGAAAAGCAATGCATCTCCCATCTTTGGTTTCACGGACAGCCCTCCTTTCCCGCACTCTGACAGCTCATTCCACCACGGCACTGCGCTATAGTTTCCCTTGGCTGAGGGAAACACTGTCTCACCCCCCTCCTCTACATCTGACCTGCACAGTAGCTAAACAGCGTTAAAAAAAAAAAAAAAAAATGAACACAACAGCAACATCTTGTTGGAGTCCAAAGTCTATTCAGTTACATACAGGTACATGAGAACAGTGGCAATCCGCTGCCCTCCGTTCCTAGTGTTATACTCATCCATAAAGTAGTCATAGTGAGGCTCGTACTTTTGCCCTATTTCATAGTGCAGAACTTGAAGACCTTCCCCATGCTCTGCACATTGTAAGAACCAGTCAAGCATATGCTCCACAAAGAGCTGACCCTAAGGAGAAATGGGATTTTAAGAAAAGGTAAAAATAATAAAGTCTTTCAAGCACATACCAACTGGTATGAAGGTAAAATCTGATATCCTTTTCTCGATTTGACGGATGATTTTGTCGCGTCCTCTTGGAAGAAAAGTCCCAGAGCTCGTTCTCACCCTATTGAGGAGAAGTGGATGTCAGTAAAAGAGAGGAGGAAAGAAGCCTACTGATGATTCACTTGATAGTTGAAGGAAGACCTGCTATCTGTGCTCTTTCCAGTCTTCTGATCGACAACAGTTGACTTCTCCATATGCGGTTTAGCTAGCTCTATTAGATACTTGCATTCCTCCTTCGTCTATCGTGAATAATAATTAACACACGTCCCTAGTCAGTTAGCACACACTAACAACAACTAATGAAAATCACTTCCCTAGTTTTACTTTTTCTTTCAAATCACAGCTAGTGATCATAATATCACCTACTCTACGGAATCAATTGTTGATATCTACTGAAAAAAAACAGATTCGCTCACCAAGAAATTGTGGTAAATAGAAGCTCTGGGTTCCCAAGATATAATTTCAACCCAACGCTCATTCTCCGAAACATCTTTGCCGCTTCTGCGGAATAAAAAGAATCCCAAAGATGATGATAAATAAACACGCCAGATCTTATATTTGAATCGGGATTTTTTTTGGTACCTCTGAAGGTTTTTACGGACAATGGAAGTGAGATCATTGGCCTTGGATGACCCGCCATTGTTGCTGGGCAGCGAGAGAATTCCAAGCGCGAGAAGGAACAAAATCACGAAAGTAAACATAATCAACACCCCGAAGACGAGGGTTGAGTACGACGTTTTCCGACGGTGATGATTCCTCTGTCGCGCCATCATTTTTGCAAAGGATCGATTTCTCAGATCCGAAAGAAGCAGAGAGGAGCAGCAGTAAGCAAGTCCTCTGCGTAGGAGAGATTAAACAAACAAACCGGATGACGGAAGAGGCTTTACATAGTCGGGCCTCAGGCCCATTTAATTTGGCCCAATAAGGGAAAGTGCTTTTCGAATGAATGGCAAAAATAATCGTCGTCATCCCCAGAGAGAGAGAGAGAATCCGATAAGGCGAGAGAGAGAATGCAGCTCGCCACCACCATTTCTCTACTCCTGCCATCTCCATCTCCATCTCCATCTCGACTCTCTCCTTCTCTTCAGTCCCTGATTATCCCCAGGAGATTATGCTCTATCTCATACTCTTCACAAACGTCGATTCTCCCGGATGCCGCCGATGACTTCACCGTGGGAGACTGTCTCGTCTACGAGGACGGCGTCTTCGAAGACCCTTACCTCGAGGAGGAGGTCAGTCTCGAAGCGGTCAAAGAGCGGAAGATTCCGAAGCGGCGGGGCAGGGGAAAGAGAATAGTTCAAGCGGCGGCGGCGGCGGAGATCGAGCCGGAGAACCTCGTGCCGGATGAGTGGAGGGATGTTCAGGCGGAGGTGAACCTGACGAAGAAGGACAAGAGGAAAATAGCGCAGGAGCTGGAGTTCGGAGTGAGTGTGGAGAAGAAGAGGCAAGGGCTGATTCCGCTGAGGAAGGTGGATTTGAAGGAGTATTTAACGTACAAGGAAGTCAAGCTGGATCAGTTGAAACCTGTTGTTCTCGATAAACCGACGACGTTTGATGGAGATGGAGGGGAGAGGGGTGAAGAAACGTATTCGAGTGAGCGAGTAGCACCGAAGAACCCTAGATGGGCGGTTTATGGAAAAGGATTCGAACACGTCACCAAGTTCTTCAATAGCGATAAGTATGATCCCAGTGGCAAGAAGCTCGACGGCCCTCGGAAGCTGCTTTCTAAAGAAGAGAAGTTTATGCTCAATAGCCGAAATCCTCACCTAGCTGTTGCCACCTCAGTAAGTGATTTTTTCTTTTTTTTTTTAATATTTGATTTTTGAGTTCTGTTTTAAGTTTGAACCAGCAGTAACCTAATGTTGGTTGTGTTTTTCAGAAAAAGTGGCTTCCTCTTCACACACTGGCAGCTTCGGGAGAATTTTATCTGGTTGACTCCTTGCTTAAGCACAATCTTGATATCAATGCAACGGACGTGGTATGTGGATTTTTACCTGAATCTTTTGCTCTTTTTGTATATAATCTAGTAGTGTTTTTTTTAATATAATTTGTATATGGAATCTAGGGCGGCTTGACAGCACTTCACCGAGCAATAATAGGTAAAAAACAGGCGATTACAAACTACCTGCTGAGGGAATCGGCAAACCCGTTTGTTCTTGATGATGTAAGTGGTCGGTCACCTTATAATAATCTCTCTCCCTTGCTTCAGATGCTGCTGCGATCTGATTAGTTCGTTTATGTGTTAGGAAGGTGCGACTTTGATGCACTATGCTGTGCAGACAGCATCAGCTCCCACAATAAAACTTCTCCTGCTGTATAACGCTGACATAAACGCGCAAGACAGGGTAATGATGTTAAAACATTCTTATATTAGCGAATCTGTCAGCTGGTTGGTTGACACATTGTTTTTTCTTTTAAATTTCAGGACGGGTGGACGCCCCTGCACGTTGCAGTACAGGCCAGAAGAAGCGACATCGTGAAACTTCTTTTGATAAAAGGGGCTGACATACAAGTGAAGAACAAGGCTAGTTCCATCACCTTCCCACTAGTCCGCTTTTGTATTATTATCGTTATTATGATTCTGATGATGCCGTTTTTTTTTGACTAATTCCAACAGGATGGGTTAACTCCGCTGGGCCTTTGCCTCTACCTTGGAAGAGAGACAAGGACGTATGAAGTGTTGAAAATGTTGAAAGAGTTTCCCCGTAGTAGACTCAAGAGATTGGTAACGGATTAAGCTTTACTGGACCACGCTCTCACATTTTGGTCGGTGTTTTTCTTTTGCGTTTGTTTTCGCACCGGAAATTAACAAAGCCGAAATCATATTTACCCAAAAGAATATTACTACCTGTATAATATGTATAATATTAATACTAGATTTTGATTCAGGCTTTCAAAACGCATAATTTTTTTTGTTGAATTAACCCATCTGGTTTTTCTCTAATATGTTTATACATAGATGTTTGATGTTCAGTTCAGTTCAATCTCGATTTTGGTTTAGTTCTAGTTTGGTTGTGGTTATCTGTTTCTCTAGTTCAAGAGATATAAAAACTGTTTAGTTATTTTTGAATGTGGGTTTGATTTCAATTTGGTTATTTTGGCTTTCAGTTTGGTTTGAACAACAATGTTAGAAACCCAATAAATTTTTTAGTTCAATTCGTTTCTAGTTCAGTTCTTATGAAAAATGCAGGTAAAAAAAAACTCTTTTTTAAAAAAGTTTTTTTTATAAAATATCAGATAATTTGGATAAATTTAAATATTTTGAAATATAACATTTGGGTGATTTGTGTTAATAGAGAATTTAGGCTAATTTTGAATATTCTTGAATACCAAATAAAAATCATTTAAATCTCTAACAAATCAATTGTTATATTAGGTGAAAATTACAAATGAAATAATCTAAATCTAGATTTTGACCAGCACGTCCGTGCAGATATTTTATTCAGTTATAGATGTTTAAATAAGGGTGGAACATATCAGATTTGGATTCGACGGATCCGTAGATTAGTATCTAGATTATTCGGAAAAATAATTAAAAAAATTAAAATACTAATTTTTTTAAAAAAAATACATACATTAAATATTTATACAACATTATCAATATATATTTATAAGTATATAATATTAGAAATTGAAATATAATTTTATAAAAATAATTTTATGTATAAATAAAATATATCAAATATAATGATTAGTAAAATTTCAAAATTAATATATTTTAAAATACGGATCTTGATCCGTATATCCAGATCTAAAAATCAAGATACTCATATTCAGATTCAGTTTTGGCGGATCCAAGATTTTACTATTCGAATCTGAATTCAGACACCTCTGGTATCATATTTTCAGAGTGGATCTAAGATCGAATCCGACCTTAGATAATAAGTCTCATGCCTAGTTTAAAACATTTTAGAAAGGCCTATTTTTAGGTTTTTAACATTTTAGAATGACCTCAACTTGTTTTTTCATATTTAGCTACTAAATTTATCTTTTAATGAGATTTTAATATCCATATCCGGATTCAGATGTTCCAGATATCCTATTTTCAAAACGGATCTCAGATCGAGTCCAAATTCTGAATAATAAGTCTCCTGTATCGTTTTAAACATTTTAGAATGATTCTATTTTTATGTTTTTAACATTTTAGAACGACCTCAACTAGTTTGTTCATGTTTAGCTACTGAATTTATTTTTTAATGAGATTGTTTTTTTCTACGACTGTGTGTTAAGTAATCATTTTATTTTGACAAATATTCTCTATGTTTCATAATAAGTGTCATTATAACATTTTTTATTGTTATGCAAAAAGTGTCACTTTAGAATTTCAATGTAAATAAATATATTTACTTTCAGCTGAAAATTAATTGTAAACTGCATTGATTTTATAAATAATTTTATTTAACTCAAATATTATTGGTCAAATGTGTGTAATTAATAACAATTTTAATACATTTCAATCAATTTTTTAATCTGTGTGAAAAATGTCAAAGTGACACTTATTAAAAAACGAAGGGAATATAACACTAAAATGCAGCATATTTGAGTTTTAAATATACCTTTTATTATATTAAATCTAGATATGGTTATTTAAATTTGAAATTTATATATAAAGATCAAATTTTATTTTTATTATATTCGAAATTATTTTATTTAAAATTTTATATATGATTTAAAACAATATTATTTGTTGGTATATGTTTTGATAGATTATATTTATGTATACATTTGTTGCCAATTTAGATAGTTTGTGTGTGTATGAATGTGATAAAATTGTAATAATACATAAATAAATTTTAGAATTGTTTTGATAATTAGTCACCCCAACAAAAGAGATATTGTCGTATATGATAATATACATATGATGTCGGTTAAAAATTTAAAACAATCTCTCTCTTCCCTCTCTGTTCTCTCTCTAGTATCTCTCACAGAGAGGAAGAGAAGAGATGATATCCCTTTTGTTTTTTGGTTTATGATCATTAGATCAGAGTTATGTTCGGCTTGTCCGAGTAAATATTCCGGTTAGCGGATTTCTTGTTTTCGCTATGGCGATTTTGTTGTGTTCTTCGATCCGCAACAGAGTTGCTTCAATTCGTCTTTTTTTTCTCTGTTTTGTTGGATCGATTAATAAAATTTCAAGTCTGAGTTTCACTTCTCACTTCGTTCTTAATTCTATCCCGTAAATACCATCTCAGACACTTGCTTCACTGTCACTTTAACTGTTTTTTAGGAGAATCAATCTTCACTTTGTCTTTGCCATCTATGGTGTATTGTGAAGCTTTTTCGATTGAAAGAAAGTTAGGTAAGATGGAATCTTTGGGTCATCTTTGGAGTAGATTCAGCAGAGCCGGTGTTATTTGTAACGGTCCGGCATAGAGTCTTCCTTCAATTTCGACTGAAGCTTCCTCAAGCTCAATCTGGTGAAGCAAAGTCCCTCTGCTTTGGTAGTTTACGGTTTAAGTGGAAAGTATCTCAGGATTTACAAGCATAGATCATTGAACCGGCGGTGGTAGCTTGTTCTGATGAGAACTTACGGCGGCGCACTAACACTGGATCCTCATCTTGGGCGGAGGCGTGTTACGAAAGTGGAGACGTGGCGAGTTTCTGACCTAGGACACTCATGCAAGAGCGTTTGATTACGCGTGTCTCTTATTGCTTCTGCAGTCAACGCACGTTCCTTAATACGACACTTTCTCGAAGATATTGATCCAAATCAATATAATGGATTGGGGCTTTGAGCTTTAATTTTAATTCGAGATTGTAAATGATGGGGATTGGTTTTATGATGTATTGCTTGTAACTTTGTCCATTGGGCCAAAGAAATGAAATCTAAAGTTGACAAAAAAAAAACATATGATGTCGTTTGTAGGAATTTGGACCCATCATTAAAGCCCACCAAAATGATTGCCGTTAACTATAATGTCCTAATTTTATTACCTTCGCCAGTTCGCTGGTTTTATAAATTTTAAAACGACATTTTACAACCCAGTGGCAATTTATAGTAAATATTTAGAAAAAGTCAAGGTAAAATTTGTTTCGTACTTCTGTTTTAATAGTTTAGATTAAATGTATTTTTTATATAACTCAAATCAATCAATATATAATATCACATGATATCTTTTGGACGATAAAGTGGAGTTGAGTTGTTTTCCCATATGTGCCTTTAACATCAGAGAGCTTAAGCAAATCATCAAACTTGAGGATTTTTGTGTCACCACATATGGTTCCTACAATCAAAACTTTCTTGATGGTTCAATGACATAAATTTCATAAGACCAAAATCCATAATAAGATGCTATGAAACCGAAGTCTAACTACCTCTTGATGGCTTTCATCCTCTTTCTTAGATGTTCCAGTTCCACAAAGCCATTCAACAGATTTTTTTTATTTATATCCCTCCCTTACTTAAAAACTGTCGTTTTTGATTCTTGATGATATTTTCTCTGATCGATGGGATTGTCTTAGAGAAAAAGGATCTTTAATGATGTTTAGGCCATAAGTTTTATGCCATGACTGCAACATTTTCTTCGGAAGAACTATTTCAGATATATTCCAATAGATTAACGGAAAAGAGAGCGAGGTGAAGAGGGCAGAAGAAAAAGGGTTGTGATGTATAATTAGGGTATTGTTTTTTTTTTTTAATTTTTTTTTTTTTTTTTTTTTTTTTTTTTTGAAAAAAGGGCGAGTTTTAAATGTTTAGTTTTACAGTAGAATTAATTAAATAAATATTCAGAAAATAAGTAATGATATACAATTGTAAATATTTAGAAAATTAAGAGCATAATCATCCTTCTATTTTAATAGTATAGATTAGCACTCAATTCCAAATGTCAAATTAACTCCAAAAGAATCACGTCAGAATGGAGTGAAAAATTACATGTAATAGTCAACATCAAATACTATAACAAAACCAACTAAGAAAATAGTCGCTTTCAATTTTTTTGTAACTACTACTTAAAACTACCACGGAGCATTAGTTAGATAAGATAACTAAATCCTCCTCCCCCCCCTCGAAAAGAGAAAAAAATAATAAGATAACTAAATATTTGCATTTATTGGCTCAAAATAACTTTTTTACATAAATGCCACTTTCATACGCGTATAAAACGAGTAGGATGACATTATATCTACCAGTCAATTTCACATTCTTCTCCATCACAAACCAGTCATGTCACCTCCCACACTAGACCAACTACACACTTACCATGCCCAAGAGAGGGTGATATTCTCTAAACTGGTCCTAATGTTTTCAAGATCACCATCTGAATCACTCCTTGTCATGGCTACATGGTTTTGGCTTGAAAACTTTGGTTTTGAAGAAATTTTCTCAACCATCTTTGCTCTTCCAGATCAACTCATTGCATCTTTTGCTAACGAAGCTGTTTCTTGCTTTCGATGTATCGAGTCCGTTCATCCCCCAATTGGCTTCGACCAGATCCCTCTCACTTCAAGATATTTACAAAAACACATCTCACTTCCCATGATTTACAAATATCGATACACCGCCATTGCTGGAATCAAAACCTTTCTAACCACCATTTGTTCTAGAATATTTTCCGATATCCTTACACAAGTTCTTCCATATTCTTCACCACCATTTTCCGCCCCCGGATTACAGTACTCTCTGATCATACCTGGCTTCCCGCATCCAACTTTCGGAAACATCAACGTCATGCGACCTGATGTAGTTGATGGGGCTAACACCTTCAACAGCAACAGCTCATTCCTCTTCCCAAAGGGTCTTTGGGAGTGGAACGATCACTGCATGGAAAGTGAGAATGACCGAACGATGTTTATAACGTTTTCTCGTGGCTTTCCTGTGTCGAAGGCCGAAGTTAAGGAGCTTTTCACCAACAGATTTGGAGAAAAGTGTGTGGTAGGCGTTTACATGCGAGAAGACTGCGTAAGTTCACCCAACATAATTGCGTGTAATAATGATCAGCAACAACCACTGTTTGCAAAGCTGGTTTTGGACTCGGTTGTTACTGTGGATCGCATACTAGAAGGTGAGAAGCTCCAAAAGTTTCGGATCAATGGTAAACACATTAGGGCTCGTAAATACAACGAGAAGAAGGACAGACGTACTTGCTTCACCTAAAAGTTGAAAGAAAATCTAAGTTTTTTTTTTGTTTCATCTTTATATTTATGTTATAATTTAATAATCAGAAAACATATGTAATGCCTTATGCCTATCTCTTTAATTTGGACTTTCTCATTATGAATGGAATATGTTTTCACATAATTTAGCATTGAATGTCACTGCAAATTTACTTTAAAACAAGTGTAACACAACACTATATTGTGCATGAACACATCCTCTTTTTTTATCGAGCTTATGATTCACTTTTGATTAGGCGATTAGTCAGAATTTTATCTAGTTCTATCGACTTGAAGGAATAATTTCCCGAACCATATTGTAATTATATTATCAAATTAAAAACATTTTCAAAAGAATACACTATCAGATTACTTTTCAAGTTAATTTTCTTCCAAGTTTGTTAAAAAGTATATAATTGTATATTTCATATAATAGTTTTGTTTTGCGTTAGTATTTACGTGAAAACAATTAAAACTGCATAATAAAATGTCACAAAACTAATTAAAATATATGGTAAAATATTAACTTGAACATGAATTGGCAGATATTTACTAAATTCAAATTTCTTACTCATCTTTTATGCATGCACTAGTTTTTCTCCTGTTAAAATACATATATTACAATATAAAATAAATGACATGTCATAATTATTGGTAAAAGTTGAAAACTTATCTGTTGTAACTGGTAAACAAATATTTTAACTAGTGGAATAAAAATAAATGGATTAACAGAAATGAAGTATAAAAAATGGAGCCGGTCCATTCCATTTATTCATGAACAAATTTGTTATGGAATAGTTTTTTTTGTATTTATCTATTTATTTATGGAATTGATGAAATGACTATTCTATTTTATTCATGGTAAACGATAGAAGTTTTTTTGGAATTAATAGAATCAATCATTACATATCATTTTTAAATAAAAAAATACAAATATTTGAATTAGTGGAATACAAATAAACGGATTAACAGAAATAGAATATAAAAATAGAATCGATCCATTCCATTTATTCATGGACAAATTTGTTATGGAATCATTTTCTTTGTATTTATCTATTTATTTATGGAATTGATGAAATGACTATTTTATTTTATTCATGGTAAACGATCGAAACTTGTGGAAATAATAGAATCAATCATACCATATCATTTTAATTCAAAAAATACAAATATTTGAATTAGTCTAATAAAGATAAATGGATTAACAAAAATAGAATATAAAATGGATTCAATCCATTCCATTTATTCATGAACAAATTTGTTATGAAATCATTTTTTTGTATTTATCTATTTATTTATGGAATTGATGAAATGACTATTCTATTTCATTAATGGTAAACAAAAGATAAAATTGTGAAACTAATAGAACCAATCAATCCATATCATTTTAATTTAAAAAAATACAATTCAGTTGTAGCCATCATCTTCCACCATTTGGCTTCGTATTACTAGTAAAATTAGTATTGATTGTGTGCAACACAATTCACGGATAATAAAGTACAAAGAGACAAATGTTTAACTGTTAGAGCAGAAAAAAAAAAGCAAAATTCTAGAGGAATAACAATTTAAACAATTTTGAAAACAATTGCGTCTGCCGGGAGTCGAACCCGGGTCTATTGCTTGGAAGGCAATTATCCTAACCGTTGGACTACAGACGCTTGTTAGAAACCAACTCGATTACAATTTATACTTTATGAATCCATATTTATTTAGTGCTTCTATACAAATTTTAAAGTTCTAAACGCTAGGCATTCAGTCGTTTGTATAAAAACGCTAGGCATTCAGTCGTTTGTATACATGCTAATGCTGAAGGTAGCAAGCTCGAGGAAGTTGATTAAAAGTTCTATATCTTGTCACGTGACATGTAGTGTCGATGGGCAAACCAACTCAAATGTAAAATTAATTGCTATATTATGTGAAAATTACTAATAAAATAATCTAAAATTAAATGTAATTTCTGTTATGAACTAGATTGTGGATGACTCATAACCAAGAGATTATGATTTGTAAACTTTTCATTTATCTATGACGGTGTAATCTCCAATATAACGAACTTCTATGTTATGAATAAATATAGACTTTTCCATTACTTTTACAACACGTTATCAGCACGAGACTCTAAATTCCTAAGCTAACACCCAAATCGAAAAACCCTAAAACCCTAACCCTAGCCGGCGATCCGACGAACCCTAAACCCCGATCGCGTCTCTTGTTCCCGCATCTGTTCCAGCTCGCGTTTCCGATCAGCTTCAGCCCAAGGCGTTCCTAATCCTAGCTAAGACGTTCGCGACCCGAGAGCAGCTCCAGCACGCGACCTCTTCCTCGTTCGTGACAGCATCAAAAAGCTCGCGTCCGACGATCAAGGCGTTCCCAATCAAGCAACAAAGGACGTCCGCGACCCGATAGAAGCGACTCGATCCATTCCAGCTCGCGTCCCGTTCGGGTCCAGCTCGCGGCTCAACTCCTTTCCTGGTCCGATTCAACAATCATCTAAGGTTAAAAGGTTACTTGTTTAAAATCCGAATGATCTGATTGCATGATTCTTGAGGTTTAATATCATCTGCTAGGATTGATAGTTTTGTAATCTGATCTGTTTTAAATAGAAACCCTAAATAATCTGTAAGATAGGTTATATAGATCTGATTTGGATGTTTTGAGAATTGAGAATCCGTATGCTAGGTTGATAGATTCATGATATAATCTAATGTCTTGAGGTTTAAGATTGTATGCTAAGTTCGATTAAATTGATTGATCTGATTATATGTTTTTGAAGTTTGATAAATTCGGATACTATATAAATTATTTACACATAGTTTATGTTAAATACCAATCAGCCTTGAAACTGATTCATTGAAATTCATGCTTGAAATTTATATTCTTGTATTGCTAAAATCAACTTTGAAACTGATTCATTGAAATCCATGCTTGAAATCTATATTCTAGCATTGCTAAAATCAGCCTTGAAACTGATTGAGTGATTAATAAATCTTTTTACTAGTTTTGCTAAAATCTATTGATTGTTAAATCCTAATTGCATGATTAATTGAATTTGTTTTTGCTAGTTTTGATAAACCATAATATTATGAGCACATAGAAATAGTATTGCTCAGACTTGCTAGAAATTGATTGATTGATTAAATGCCTTTAAGATTTATAGTCTCATTGTCCTCACAAGATTGAAATCCGAATTGATTATTTTTAAGAGTAAGGCAGCATAAAAATTATACCTAAATATTAAGTGATATATGATTTGAGATGTCGAAAATCAACCTGGATTTTGCTGCCCTAAATCTCTCTGGAGATAATTATTTA
>NC_027756.1:6795886-6796116 GCF_000695525.1 Brassica oleracea var. oleracea
GGCAATATTAATTATTAGCCATCATCTTATTAAGAGTCTCAAAGATCAGTATCTGACTATAGAGAATCCTCTAGACCTTTGGACATAGTTAAAAATTGAGATATGATCACCAAAGAACGGTGTTGTTACCAGAGGCCCTATTTGATTGGAGGAATCCCAGAATCCAGGACTATAAGTCCGTGGATGAGTCTATTGCTAGCTGGGCAAAAATAATGGATTACTGATGAGAA
>NC_027756.1:6797393-6843442 GCF_000695525.1 Brassica oleracea var. oleracea
ATATCCCCTATCACAATTATTAACGGGTCAAGAGCCAGACATACCCCATCATAAGACATTTGGATGTGCTGTCTATGTACTAATTGCTCCACCACAGAGAACTAAGATGGAAACTCAAAAGGAGGTGGGGGTATATGTTGGATATGATTCTCCCACAATAATAAAGTACTTTGAGCCAACTATGGGTGATTATATTTGAGGCCAGGTACACGGATTATTTTAAGACCAGAAAGAGAACGACGATGAAGAAGCCTTTGATTTTGGTTTATTTTATACTAACCAGCTCAAAGAGGGGTTATTTAGTTTTGTTGATTGTTTTCAGACAGGTTATGCTTTACACATGGTGGTACACGCATATCACAGCAACATCATCCAAGATTTCATGTGTGTGTATTTGAGGTCGATGACTCAATATGTTCTATCAGATTATGACATAGCCGATGGTAAAGAAGAACCAACTATCATGTTCGAGGACGAAATATATTCTGTCCAAAATCTTCATCACCCACGGATTGCAGAAAATTGGAGAGGTCCAAGAGACCTTCAGTAATGTTCAAATCAGGGGGAGTAATATTTGTTGTACTTTTTTTCCTTCACCATGGTTTTGTCCCAATTGGGTTTTCCTGGTAAGGTTTTAATGAGACAAGCACATTACAAGCTCTAAATGGTTATGGCATCCAAGGGAGAGTGTTATGAACCAGATTATGGATGAGTCATAACCAAGAGATTATGATTTGTAATCTTTCCATTTATCTATGACGGTGTAATCTCCTATATAATGAACCTCTATGTTATGAATAAAGATAGACTTTTTCATTACTTTCACGACAGTTTCTATATAACTCAAATCAATCAATATATAATATCACTTGATAAAAAAAATTGTGTGGTCTTTTATGTAAGATACGAACGGTAAATAGTACCACAAACAATACAAAAAGACTTAAAATAATAATAAATATGGTTAGCATATAGGAAGTATATTGAATAAGATAAAAATGGAATAAGGATATGATAACATAAAGTCAAACAAGGTAATCGTTTGTCCAAAACATTGTATGAAATATGACCTTATTTTTACTATATAAAATGTGGCATCAAGCAAGTGCTTCACCTGCCTTATGGCAAGGACATGCCTGCATGCATGACAAAGTGGAGTTGAGTTGTCTTCCCATCAGTGCCCTTAACATCAGAGAGCTTGAGCAGAGCATAAACTTGAGGATTTTTGCGCCACCACATATGGTTCCTACATTCATCTTGTTCCCAGTCTTAAGGACAGCTTCTAAGAACTTCATGAATAACCTGTTTGACTTTTGTATCAATCACCATACCTTGTAACACATGAATTAACAAATGAACATTGTAATACCTCAAGCATTGAGAAAGAGTTTCTGAGATGAACCACTTCATCTTCAAACGTCTCTCTATAAAGCATTGCTTCAGCTATTTGAAACGTAAATGATACTACCACAAACAACTTCAAAAATTTCTCAGCAGAGCCAAGCTCATCTATCTACTACTCCTTTGTAGCTACACAACTTCAACTCTCTTTCTTTAGTCGGCACTATCTTCACCAATGCTTCTGGTTGCTGTAAACACAACCCTTCCCCTGAAACAAAAGAAAGGTTTAAAATCAGATCAGGTCCGCAACGGATCGATTTGTGCTGATCTTGGCTTATTTTTTTCCCAAAGAAGAGCAGATTTGATCGTCGGTTGCGTTAAGGGATTTCAAGAGAGTGGTAAAGTCCTGAAGTCTCAAGAAGGTGTTTTCCTAGGGATGAAGTCTTGCACTTCCGTTATTCGTTCTTTGTAGAACTTTGCATTGTGTATCCAAATAGCAACCCGATCGTCTCCTCCTCCACTAATATTATTCGATCTCAATTTGAAAAAAAGGAATATCATCGTTAGAGAAGAGAGAGATAGGATGAGTTTTTTTTTCTAAGTGTTTGGCGGAGCTTAGAAGGAAGAATTTGAAACATTATTTCATATTGAAACATCAAATTTGAAAAACATCAAATGACAGAGGTATAAATATTATTATTTATAAAGGACTAATATTATTCGATCTCAATTTATAAAGGACTAATATTATTCGATCTCAATATTATCATCCGCCAAGGACTAATATTATTCGATCTCAATTTGAAAAAAAGGAATATCATCATTTGATGTTTCTCAGCTTAGACCGTTAGATAAATAAGGTCATATTTCATATTGGTTTTGAAAAACATCAAATGACAGAGGTAGAGGAGGCATTTTTTCATTACTTGAGGTTGTTATGACAGTGGTGGCGTGGAGGTTTAGAGGAAGAAGCACAAACTTTTGCAGATAGTTGCGACAAAAGCGTCTCTGGCTTGGACATTTCTGGCAAAGGTAGAGTGTGAAGAACTCTGTTTAGAAACTGCGGAAGCGGTGTAGGTTGTGGCAGAGGAGAGATTCTGAAACCGTTTCCGGAGCATTCAGGAATAACCAAATCATGTGAAGATCAAAGCTCTAATTTCTATATAATGAGACAATAAAAAGACCAGTCAAAATAGTAAACTAAGATTTGAAAATCCAACCAAAGCCTTTCGAGATCTATAATATCAAATAATCAAAACTTTCTTGATGGTTCTATGACATAAATTTCATAATACCAGAATCCATAATAAGATGCTCTGAAATCGAAATCAGTTACCTCTTGATCGCTTTCATCCTCTTTTTATGTTCCAGTTCCACAAAGCCATTCAATGGAGTTTTTTTAATTTATATCCCTCCTTTCCTTAAAACTGCTGTTTTTGATTCTTGATGATATTTTCTCTGATCGATAGGACTGTCTTAGAGAAAAACGATCTTTAATGATGTTTAGGCCATAAGTTTTACTTCATGACTGCAGCCTTCTCTTGGGAAAAGCTATTTCAGATCTATTCCAATAGATTAATGGAAAAGAGAGCGAAGTGAAGAGGGCAGAAAACAGGGCTGCAATGCCATAATCAGAGGGATGTATTGAAACAAAAATTTTAAGAGACTTTGAGATTTTGTTAAAATCTCAGGTTATTCAACTAATGATTTTAAAAACTCTTTTCAAATCAAGTGTTATTCAATATAGAATTTGGGTAAAGTTACTAAAAGCACTTGAAATCCCTTTATCCCTTATTATTCAATTAACAATTTGTAGAGGCTATATCAAATCTACGGTTATTCAATCCAAAATAATATTTAAGAAGAAACTTCTGTTATAAAGATTTTAGGAAAGTTTACACTAATTTTTAGTTAAAAACAGTTCACATAGAATAACATCTCTTAGAGCTGGTATTCGAAGATATTTGGAAAATAAACCATTTGAGTATCATACCTTATCGAGCAAGAATTGAGAGACGTGTCTTGGTGCTCTCACATATCACCCCAACTTCAAAAGTATATAAAAATAACCTGATCACTGTTTTACATGATCGAGTCAATAATACATATATATCTGATCAATTCATTCATGGCCATTGATTCAAAAGTCGAGCTTTGATGAATCAACAAATTTAGGGAGAATTGCCAATTGTGACTCAAAACTTGGAGTCAAACCCAAAACAATACCCCAACTTGGGTCAAAGGCAAAAGTAACCTAAAAGGCTATTGAAATTACAACTATCCCTTTGTGACCAAACAATAAAACGAAATTTTTTTTACGTTTCTACCCCTCGCAAGTCGTCTGTTTAGACGACTTGAAAATAAGTCGTCCAGACGACTTAACTGAAAGTCGTCTGGACAGTTAGTCTTAAACATAATTTAAAAATTTTGTAAAAAATATTTTGATAAGTGAAAAATGGGAATTATGTAATTAACATATGTCTTAGGAAGTATAAATTAAGATATAACAAATTTCAATTGTTTTCAGCATAGATGAGTGAAAGTAGTGAGTCATGATATTCTTTAGTTTATGTTTCATCAACATATGTTGTAGTATTGTATGTGTTCTTAGGGTTAGATTTTGGAAAGCATTAAAACCGTTTTTGAAAATTTTTAAAATAACTTATGCGTGTTCATTTCTGTGTATAGTAAACACTATTTAAGTATAATTTGATTTTATAACGTGGTTAGTTAGTTAATCTAGTCATTTTAGTTTAGGGGTTCATTTTAGGGTCTAGGACGACTTAATATTTTGTCGTCTGAAAACAGACGACTAAATATTAAGTCGTCTGTTGTACATTATCAGCCAGAATAAGTCGTCTAAACCGGACCAAACCTTAAAGTTTACCAATGTAATTTTAAAGCTAACCGGATTATTTACCCAATATATAAGGTGATTTTTATTTTTTTTGTTTCATTTTTCGCGAAATTCAGAAACCCTAACAGTTCTCTCTCAAAGGCGATTTCGAATTCCCACGATTTCCGAACAAACCATCGTTCTCAACATCGGCTATCTATCTCACTTCATTCTCACCGTTGTCGCCGCAGCTTCTTCTAACCCTAGCCGCGCCGATTCCTCTAAACCCTAGCGCCGCCGATTCCACTATTTCCGAACAAACCGTCGCCCTCGCCACCGTGGTCACCAACGTTCTAAACACTAGCGCCGCCGCTTCTTCTAAACCCTAGCGCCGCCGCTTCTTCTCTGTAAACCTTAGCGCCGTTTCTCTGTAAACCCTAACGCCGCTAAGTCATCAATCTCGAGGAAAAGATGAACATAAAACGTTGTCTCTATCAATTTACTCATTCTCACCGTTTCACGTTTATTTTTTCAGATCTATAACCGCAATGACGAGTACTCCAACTCCTTCTGCGACTGGAAGACTTGTAAGTAATTTAAGTCGTCTACTAAGTCGTCTGGACTTATATTGTTGTCTTTGATTATTTTGCAGACAAAAAGGATGGATATTCCAGAACTCCCCCGTAGGTTATACACATCAGGGGAAGAACCAGAAGCCCACAATAGCATTTCGTATCATACGGATAACAGCAAGTTGCATACTGCTCTTAGGAAAGCTCTTACTGATGACGAATTTGAAGAGCTCAAGGAGTCGAGTTTGGGAGTTTTCATCAAGTTCAAGGAGCAGGGATTTGGTTGGGCTTCAAGGCTGGTTCACTACATGCTCAGTTTCAAGCTGGACATTAAGAAGAAGTATGAGATGTGGTCTCTCGTTGGTCCAGAACCTTTGAGGTTTTCACTGTTAGAGTTTGAAAACCTCACTGGTCTAAACTGCGAGTACATCGAGGACCTTGAGACACCAAAATGTGACGTTACCCCAGAGATGGTTTCTTTCTGGGGGATGCTGGGAGTTCATCTGGAAGCTGGGCCAACTACTGATCAGATAATAGCAGCACTGAAGAGATGCGGGGATTGGTCCAGGGAAGATCGCAAGCGGCTCGCGTACCTCTCCATCTTCACTGGATTCATTGAAGGGAGAAAGTTTTCAACCGCTACACGATCTACTCTGGCAAGGCTAGTGATGGATTTAGAACGGTTTGAGAATTATCCATGGGGGAGAGTCGCGTTTAAGGTGCTGATGGACTCTTTGTGGAACAAAGAAATTGCTGGCTGTTACACCGTGGATGGGTTTATACAAGTTCTTCAGGTCTAGACGTACACAGCTATGCCGGAATTGGGTGCTAGTATTGGTGGTCCCAGAGCAGACAGTCCGTCTCCACCGATACTGGCTTACGAGGGCAGCAGAGGCCGCAGATCAATGAAAGCTGCTATCTTGAGTCAGGTATTTACTTCAATCCAAAAGACTGCGCAGACGACTTATTATAAGTCGTCTGGAAAGTCTTCCATCTGGACGACTTATTAGACGACTTATAATAAGGCGTCTGGAAAGTCTTCCCAGCTGGACGACTTATCGGACGACTTAATTAAGTCGTCTGGAAAGTCTTCCATCTGGACGACTTATTAGACGACTTATAATAAGGCGTCTGGAAAGTCTTCCCAGCTGGACGACTTATCGGACGACTTAATTAAGTCGTCTGGAAAGTCTTCCATCTGGACGACTTATTAGACGACTTATAATAAGGCGTCTGGAAAGTCTTCCCAGCTGGACGACTTATCGGACGACTTAATTAAGTCGTCTGGAAAGTCTTCCATCTGGACGACTTATTAGACGACTTATAATAAGGCGTCTGGAAAGTCTTCCCAGCTGGACGACTTATCGGACGACTTAATTAAGTCGTCTGGAAAGTCTTCCATCTGGACGACTTATTAGACGACTTATAATAAGGCGTCTGGAAAGTCTTCCCAGCTGGACGACTTATCGGACGACTTAATTAAGTCGTCTGGAAAGTCTTCCATCTGGACGACTTATTAGACGACTTATAATAAGGCGTCTGGAAAGTCTTCCCAGCTGGACGACTTATCGGACGACTTAATTAAGTCGTCTGGAAAGTCTTCCATCTGGACGACTTATTAGACGACTTATAATAAGGCGTCTGGAAAGTCTTCCCAGCTGGACGACTTATCGGACGACTTAATTAAGTCGTCTGGAAAGTCTTCCATCTGGACGACTTATTAGACGACTTATAATAAGGCGTCTGGAAAGTCTTCCCAGCTGGACGACTTATCGGACGACTTAATTAAGTCGTCTGGAAAGTCTTCCATCTGGACGACTTATTAGACGACTTATAATAAGGCGTCTGGAAAGTCTTCCCAGCTGGACGACTTATCGGACGACTTAATTAAGTCGTCTGGAAAGTCTTCCATCTGGACGACTTATTAGACGACTTATAATAAGGCGTCTGGAAAGTCTTCCCAGCTGGACGACTTATCGGACGACTTAATTAAGTCGTCTGGAAAGTCTTCCATCTGGACGACTTATTAGACGACTTATAATAAGGCGTCTGGAAAGTCTTCCCAGCTGGACGACTTATCGGACGACTTAATTAAGTCGTCTGGAAAGTCTTCCATCTGGACGACTTATTAGACGACTTATAATAAGGCGTCTGGAAAGTCTTCCCAGCTGGACGACTTATCGGACGACTTAATTAAGTCGTCTGGAAAGTCTTCCATCTGGACGACTTATTAGACGACTTATAATAAGGCGTCTGGAAAGTCTTCCCAGCTGGACGACTTATCGGACGACTTAATTAAGTCGTCTGGAAAGTCTTCCATCTGGACGACTTATTAGACGACTTATAATAAGGCGTCTGGAAAGTCTTCCCAGCTGGACGACTTATCGGACGACTTAATTAAGTCGTCTGGAAAGTCTTCCATCTGGACGACTTATTAGACGACTTATAATAAGGCGTCTGGAAAGTCTTCCCAGCTGGACGACTTATCGGACGACTTAATTAAGTCGTCTGGAAAGTCTTCCATCTGGACGACTTATTAGACGACTTATAATAAGGCGTCTGGAAAGTCTTCCCAGCTGGACGACTTATCGGACGACTTAATTAAGTCGTCTGGAAAGTCTTCCATCTGGACGACTTATTAGACGACTTATAATAAGGCGTCTGGAAAGTCTTCCCAGCTGGACGACTTATCGGACGACTTAATTAAGTCGTCTGGAAAGTCTTCCATCTGGACGACTTATTAGACGACTTATAATAAGGCGTCTGGAAAGTCTTCCCAGCTGGACGACTTATCGGACGACTTAATTAAGTCGTCTGGAAAGTCTTCCATCTGGACGACTTATTAGACGACTTATAATAAGGCGTCTGGAAAGTCTTCCCAGCTGGACGACTTATCGGACGACTTAATTAAGTCGTCTGGAAAGTCTTCCATCTGGACGACTTATTAGACGACTTATAATAAGGCGTCTGGAAAGTCTTCCCAGCTGGACGACTTATCGGACGACTTAATTAAGTCGTCTGGAAAGTCTTCCATCTGGACGACTTATTAGACGACTTATAATAAGGCGTCTGGAAAGTCTTCCCAGCTGGACGACTTATCGGACGACTTAATTAAGTCGTCTGGAAAGTCTTCCATCTGGACGACTTATTAGACGACTTATAATAAGGCGTCTGGAAAGTCTTCCCAGCTGGACGACTTATCGGACGACTTAATTAAGTCGTCTGGAAAGTCTTCCATCTGGACGACTTATTAGACGACTTATAATAAGGCGTCTGGAAAGTCTTCCCAGCTGGACGACTTATCGGACGACTTAATTAAGTCGTCTGGAAAGTCTTCCATCTGGACGACTTATTAGACGACTTATAATAAGGCGTCTGGAAAGTCTTCCCAGCTGGACGACTTATCGGACGACTTAATTAAGTCGTCTGGAAAGTCTTCCATCTGGACGACTTATTAGACGACTTATAATAAGGCGTCTGGAAAGTCTTCCCAGCTGGACGACTTATCGGACGACTTAATTAAGTCGTCTGGAAAGTCTTCCATCTGGACGACTTATTAGACGACTTATAATAAGGCGTCTGGAAAGTCTTCCCAGCTGGACGACTTATCGGACGACTTAATTAAGTCGTCTGGAAAGTCTTCCATCTGGACGACTTATTAGACGACTTATAATAAGGCGTCTGGAAAGTCTTCCCAGCTGGACGACTTATCGGACGACTTAATTAAGTCGTCTGGAAAGTCTTCCATCTGGACGACTTATTAGACGACTTATAATAAGGCGTCTGGAAAGTCTTCCCAGCTGGACGACTTATCGGACGACTTAATTGTGAGGTTAAAATCTCAAAAAAAAAAGGAGTCAAAAGAAAAGGTTAGTTTTCTGTTTGACTCCAAGTTTTGAGTCACTTTTGCAAAAAGCCCACAGATTTAAGAACTAGAAATTTCACATTCACAAGAAATCTGAAGGAGTAGTCTACAAAAGTCTTGCTGCACGAACTCTTCACTGCAGTAGCTTCCATGATTCATTCAGCGTATCCAGTTTTCATATGCCTTGTTTGACATGGTTCATCCATTTGTGAATTTATGTGGTTAGTTGAATCTTATTTTTTCCTAGTTCTGGATTCTTAGAATAGAAGCCACTCTCTTCCCATTTCTCTAAACCAAACGCCATTGCCGAAGAAGTCTAGTTCTCTCTCACCATCTGCCACGGAGGTTTGGTGATTGATTCTAACCGATTGTCTATTTGACTCATCGTGAAACTAGGACTGGACACATATCGAATATCCGGGTATTTGAAGGTATTTGTGACTTGTTTCGTATGTTACGGATATCTAATTTTTCGATTTGCTTTGCTTCAGAAAAATACGGATATTCGGAAAAACGGATATCCGAAAATTAAATAGATATTTGCGGATATTTACGAATACTTACGGATATCTCATCCGCTTTGATTAATACAAATAATCTTAAAAAAATAATACAAATTTATTTTTTAATATTTTATTTTGCATGATATACAAAATAAAAACTAAAAGAAATAGTGAAACTACATATTTTGTAAATTTTAAACTTAGTTAACAATTATAATAACACAAAACTTAAGAACAAAGTTATAATTGTTTTATAAATTTTTTCTCTTTTTTATGTAATACTTTTATATAGTAATAATGTGAATAGAATTTGTCAGGTCATATGTTATAATAATAATTATATAAACTTATACATTTAAAACATTAAGTATAATCAAGATGTATATATATTTATATATTTCCGGATTGGAGCGGATATCCACTTCCCAAAATTTTTATATTTATGATTTGCTTCGATTTTAACGGATATTGATTTTTAGTATTTGCTTTGCTTCGAAAGTTTACGGATATCCGGAAATTTCGGATCGAATCGAGACGAATAACAAATCAAATCAAATTTAATGGATAAAATGTCCATCCTACATGAAACTATGGATCAAAAACATCGTTCTCCCTTAGCATAAGTTTCTTAAAATTTATAAAAATTATCTACAAAATCACATATAGATTTATATTTTTATCTTTAGGGAATTTTATTAAAACCACTCAAATAACTTCAAAATCACCATAAACCCACCAAAATTAAAACACTCCAAAATCTTCTAAAATTCCTATTTCAGTACACTTCTTTTAGGGTTTGTTAGTTTTAAATGTTTAGTTTTACAGTATAATTTAATTAAATAAAATTCAGAAAATAAATAATGATATACCATTGTAAATATTCAGAAAATTAAAGGCAGAGTTCTAGAGATTCTGATTTAATAATATAAAAATACATGTAATTTTTTTTTTTTTTTGTCATCATGTAAAATAATTATTTGAAGGCCTGGAGAGTGGAGATACTAACTGTCGACATTTGTTATTACTGTTACAGTCTCTACATAAACAGAAGGCACATCAACACTGATCTGATTAGTATATTCCAGCTCTATTATTTAACTTTCAACATCATCGGTCTAACTTCTAACCTAAAGCTAAAATATAAAACAAGGAAGAGACCCACGTGGTGTTGTAATATTTTGGAGAGTTTGATTAATAAAATAAAGCAGAGTCATAAACCTTATCTCCTTGGGTTCACATTAAAAGATAAAATAGCAAATATCAAAGAGTCGTTCGTCTTCTTCTCTCCATCATTGTTTCTTTTTTTTCCCATTCTCATTCTACTTTTGTGCTCTGCTTCACTTTTTCTTCCTTCCTCTCTCTCTCTCTCTCTCTCTCAACAACAACCACCCACAATGCCAGGAGTTGCTTTTTCATCTGTTCCTTCCTCCGATCTGGGAATCTTCTTCTCCTCCTCCGACTTCACGGCCTGCTCCCGTCGTATCTCAGCCTCGCTCTCATCCCCCTCCTCCACCTTCCGCTGCTGCATCCCATTGAAATTGAATCTCAGATCGCTACGCTCTCGCCGCTCCCCTAAGATATCTCCTATTTGTTGCTCTACCTCCCGATCCGGCCTCGGGGATCCCGATCTCGAGTTTCTCCAAGCCTCTGTCCTCGTTGCAGGTACGGTGGTCATCATCTCAATGCGGCTCTCTTAGCACTTTCAAATGATTGTGGTTGTTGTTTAGGTCTAAGGTCTCAATCGTGATTTCGTTTCTATTTCATCTCACCAAATTGTTGTGGGCTAAGGGATCGATATGAAATTGAAATGTCACATCGTCATTTTTAACAGAGACAAGTATGCATTACAAAATGAGGAGAAATGGATTCCGGGAAGATTCGATTTGGCAAGCATCAAGGCATCTCCCTCCTTTCGCGGTGAGAGCGAGTGAATCCAGGGTTGGCGTTTTGCCTATTGGACTTGGCTTCCTCCGCCAATTCAAGCACCCAACTATTTTTCTCAAGGTCTCTTGTGATGGCGACTACTTGCTTCCCCTTATTGTTGGTAATGCTAATGCTAATGCAAGCAACATTTGACTCTTTTGCTTCCTCTCTCTCTTTTTTCTCTCCTGCTTGACTTTCCTCATCTTACCCTTTCCAGGGGATGCTGCTGTTGAGACGCTATTAGACGTATCTCCACTCCAAGGCCACATTGAGGTATCAATCATCATCATCATATCCTTTGAAGCTTTGCAGTTCCAATTTAACACTGTTTTCTGTTTCTAGGAATGCCCTGATCAGTTCCACTTTGTGTCTTCTCTTGTCGACAAACTTGGCCATCAAGTACAGCATCGTTCCATGTTACCTCTTTTTAACTATCATATATATATATAAGCTTGAGCTTGTAGCTTGTTTCCACCTAGTTAACGAATTTTAACTGTATCATTGACAGGTTAAAATGGTAAAGCTTACAAATAGGGTATTCAACACTTACTATGCAAGCCTATATCTCGGCAAGGTAACTACAAACATCCGAAATGTGTTTTTTTAAAAAAAGTATTTATGACTTAGTGTTAACCATCTGTCATGGCAGCCAGGAGACGATGATGTTATATGCATTGATTCACGGCCATCAGATGCCATCAACGTTGCAAGAGCATGCCAGGTAAGTTTTCATCAGTTTTTGCTCTCAGACCTTTCTGATTATCTTTTCCCTCAGACAGACACGCTTGAGTACTGAAACAGTAATCTGTTTTTGGTTTGTCATGTCACAGGCTCCCATATACGTGAATAAAACAATAGTCCTGGAAGATGCTATCAAGATTGGTTATGGAGGCAGACCGAAGAGCACAAAGCCCATTTTTAATGTTATCCTTGACAGGTTTTTTTTAGCTTGTCTAGTTCCCCCCTGGGTTATTACTACTATGTGTGACTCTCTGTTACAGTTGCTAAACACATGGTGGTTTCTTCTTGTACAGCGCTCCAGAGGGACCAGATCCCATATCGGAGGAGCTTAAACTAGTGAGGAATATGAACTTGGCGTCTAAAGAGGAGCGGTACAACGATGCAGGTATATACTTACTCTGCTGTATGTCATATGTATGTTCCGTGTGCTTTGCAAACTCCTCAATATATTTTTTTATCCTGGGATGTAGCGATGTGGAGAGACCGGTTGAAGAAGCTTCGGAACTCGAGGTGAGTAGATATATGAACTCCCCAATCGAGAAGCAATAATTAAAGCTGACGTTGATAATTGGAATTGGTTTGATTGCAGCTCAGTTGTATACGAGGGTTTAGCAACTCCTGAGAGCTACGACTAGGGAAAGAATAGGAGGAACGAAAGGAAATGGATGTAGATAAAGGCTTGGGTCAAAAGAATGCAAGTGTGATGAAAAGGGTATGGAGTAAATTATAAGATGCGCTTAGATTGATGATGGTATCCCTATCGCATGTAGTAAGTTTAGAGGAAAGGCGCTGGTTGATGGTACTATGAAGATGCTTAAAGTAGACCCAAAGATAAAATGAATATCTGAGGGAAAGTGTAAAAAATGTAAATGTAAGAAGACGATGAACACATTTTTTTTCTTTTATTTTCAGTGTATGTGAGTTTCTTCTTTGAATGAATTGGTAAATAAGATATTTCAAGAGGAGCAGACATATATGTATTAAGACATTTCGATGCAATCAAAACAACACTGAACTCGTGTATACATAAGTCGTGGGTACAACAGCTGTAATATGAGCAAGCACATAATAATAGAGAGAAAGTAGTTCATTTTACACCTGGAAAACACTCTGCTGATGTATTTATTATCAAAGAAAAAGATAAAAGACATAAGATTCTGAAAGAAGATGGTGGTGACCGGTGAGTCATCATCATCATCACTCAGTCTTGTGTAGGAAGATTATTCTGGGCCCAGGCAGAATAGCCACCGGAGATATCTTTGACTCCCGTGAAACCCTGCAGTTAATTCCCAAATAGTATTAAAACTAGTCTGAAACACACAAGTTAAAGCTTCAAAGTTAGAAAGAGTTTTTGTTGGTATGGGTTACAGCATCAAGAAGCTCAGCCGTGGCTCTCAGAGATCTACCCCCGCTCTGGCAACCCACAAGGACCTCATCGGCTTTTCCGAAATGGGAGGAGACTTGTTCCAAGAAGTTTGGATTCTTTGACATCCCTGCATTTTTTTTGCAGTCGGGAAAGTAAATACAGACGAACATGACTCTTCAACAACAAAAAAAAGAAGAAAAAATTTACAGAAAGCGATGAAATTTCCTCGGTTCATGTAAGGAACGTTGATCGCCCCAGTGGCATGTCCCTGGCTGAACTCTTCTGGAGTCCTATCATCATACAATACAATTAACAAGAGTTATCTCTCTATGTCGGTGGAAAATGAAAAGTGAAAGGTGAAAAGAGAAAGGCTGGCGGCGAACGTACCTGACATCCAAATAGCGGTGGCCAGCTTGAAGAAGTTCGTGGGCGTCTATGACCGACACCGATGATGGGACTCTGTTTCCCCCCTCCGCCATTGATTATAACTGGACCGAAAACAAAACACTCTACGGATCTGGATATAAATCAAACTCATATTTATCATTTTTAGGAAAGGGAAAGTCAACGCACGTGGTCACACGCTTGGGCCACGTGTTTACAAATCATGCTAAATGGACCTTGAGATTTATAAATAATTCTTAATGGGCTTCATGATTCACAAAACCATGGGCTTTATGTTTCACACAACCTGGTCGACGGACAACGACGGCGTCGTTTTGTCCACTTTTCAGCTTGGTTTAGAGAGATCCAAATCGCGTTAACTGAGAGAGTTCAGGCGATCTCTCACGCTTCAATCCCTCGCTGCTTCGTGCTCCGATCCTTCATCTCCCGGTGGTAAGCCTGTTTTCTCCATTCACCATCAAATCGCTGAGTTCTTCTCTTCTGTTTTGATTGTTTGATTCAATTGAAATGGCGATTTCCACTCCTTCTTTCTGAAATTCAGAGACATCTTCTGCCATCCATGGCCGAGGAGAGAGAAAACGGTGGCACTCGTCACTCCGATGATGAGCTACTGCGAATGATTGCTGAGCTGAGATTAGAAAACGACTTTCTCAGATCCCAGTTTAAGGAGCAAGCGGAAGTGGTGGACTCGTCATCTCAAGTGAAACAACTCGAAGAAACTGTAGAATCATTGACTAGAGAAATCGATGTGGAGAAACAAACTCGAGTTGCAGCTGAGCAAGCTCTTGAGCATCTAAGGGAATCGTACTCTGAGGCTGATGCAAGAGCCCAAGAATACTCCACCAAGTTTTCCCAAGGTTTTGCCATTATTTGAGAAAATAGGATCTGTTGTCGTGCTTTGCATTTTTATTTATTTTCTCTCTTGTTTCTTTTTGCTGTGTGTGTAGCTCAGGAGAAACTGGAGCAGGAAATCAAAGACCGCGAAGAGAAATACGCCGACCTGGACGCCAAGTTCACCAGGCTTCACAAAAGGGCTAAACAACGCATTCAAGAAGTCCAAAAGGTTAATTATCCTTCGTGCTTTCTTGTTTGAGTTTCCAAAAACACTTTTTTTACTTAAATATCTTGCTTATCTTCAGGAAAAAGACGATCTTGACGCTCGTTTCCGGGAAGTGAATGAAACAGCTGAACGAGCATCGTCGCAGCACTCGTCCATGCAGCAAGACCTGGAACGCACTAGGCAACAGGCTAATGAAGCACTTAAAGCTATGGATGCGGAGAGGCAACAACTAAGGAGTGCCAATAACAAGTAAGATAGTCAGCCTTTTTTTTAATTTTCTTTTGCTCTTGCTTTTGATTCTCAACTTCTCCAGCTAGCTCTCAGACTCTGACTACTTGATTTTTTTTCTCCATACACAGGCTCAGGGATACTATCGAGGAACTACGTGCCTCATTGCAGCCTAAAGAAAATAAGATTGAGTCGTTGCAACAGTCACTTCTTGACAAGGACCAGGTCTCATCTCTTTCATTTACTGCAGTAAACTAGAGACTCGTAGAAAGAGACAGATAGAGGACTGTGTATACTCTCTGCTTCATATGCTTCCTTGCTTTCATTTTTAGGTGCTCGAGGACCTGAAAAATCAATTACAAGCCGTGGAAGAGAGAAAGCAAACTGCTGTTACTGAGTTGTCAGCCAAACATCAGAAGGTAGTCAGCATCAGGATCAGCCTAACTATAGTTGCCTCTTATGTGCTATGCGACACCAATTGCCTTTTTCCATTGTAAGATAATGATAAACCAAGGTCTTCTCTTCTCTCTGCCTTCTTGACAGAACTTAGAGAGTTTGGAGGCACAGGTCGTGGATGCTCTATCTGAGAGGGACAAAGCAGCCGAAACCATTTCGACCCTGCAGGTTAAGTCCTGTTGCTAAATTTCCTTATTTTGAAATCTGTGATTAATTTTTCACACCAAACATTTCTATTTTACACGGTATTTTAGGTACTACTTGCAGAGAAGGAATCAAAAATCGCAGAGATGGAGGCAGCTGCAACTGGCGAAGCAGCAAGGTTAAGGGCTGCTGCAGAAACTCTTAAAGGGGAGCTTGCACACCTTAAAGCGGAGAATGTAAGTGGAATGTTTAAAAGATGGATTCCCAGGACTTTCTCCTGTCTGTTTGTCATTGTTGTTCATTCCTTTATTCTAAGAACTTGGTTCACGTACTAGTATTCAATCGAGTTCAATCTTGAATCTAGCAGATTTGCTAGTAGTTATTAAACCAGGGAATGAACATTTTAGTGCGTATGAACATTTGTAAACATGATTTATCGCGTCAGTCACTAGCCATGGGACAGCATTTTTGGAGTTTCGGTTTCTTTGGCCGTATAAACTTTTATACTTCCTTCTGTTGTAATTCTTTGGAATTTTTTCTGTTTCTCCAGGAAAAAGAAAAGGAGTCTTGGGAAGCTTCATTTGATGCTCTCAAATCTAAACTGGAAATCGCTGAAAGCAACTACTTACGTGCCGAAACCGAAGTGGCTAAAATGAGAAGTAATATACAGAGTTCATGAAACTATGAAACCTATGTGTTACATTTTCAATGAAAATATATACATTTCATTCATATAAATGGTCAGGTCAGCTGGGGTCTGAAATGTCCATGCAGACCCAGATGCTAAGCACTAAAGATGCTGAACTTAAAGGTGCAAGAGAAGAGGTATATAGTTTTTTTTCCTTGTTCTTTTGAGAGATAGTGTTCCTTGCTTGCGTAAGAACGGATTTATTAGTTATTCACATAACATGAAGTATCACGGAATCAAAGAGTCTTTGTGAGCTTTAAGGAATCTTCTGCTGAAGCTTGTCTCACCTTAACAACATTGAGTTTTTGTAACTCTTTGCAGATCGACCGTCTCCAAAGTGAATTTTCTTCTTACAAGATCCGTGCTCACGCGCTTCTTCAAAAGAAGGACATGGAGCTGGCTGCAGCTAAAGACTCTGAACAGATCAAATCTCTCGAGGAAGCTTTAAAAGTAAGTTATCCAGAATTGTAAGATGGAGCTAATTAGATGGTTATCGACGTTATTACCAACTAATTATATTTTTTAGGAAGCTGAAAAGGAAGTATATTTGGTATCTTCAGAGAGGGACAAGGCACGGCAAGATCTTCAGGGTGCTTTAGCTAGTCTTGAAAAAGAACTTGATGAAAGGTATATTTCACAACTGAAAATAATGTTCTCAGGGGATTGATTTGTGAAGTTTTTCAAGCATCTGACTCACAACTCTGATGATCTTTTTCATACTTACTTCAGAGCTGGAGCACTTAAAAATGCCAGCGAGCAGATCAAAAGTCTTGAATTGAAGCTTGATTCCACTTTTGCTCGGAATCAGGCGGAGAAACAAGCGTGGGAAGAAGACCTTCGAGTTTTAGAAGAAACATGGCGACGTAATTGAGTGAAATAAAAAATTCGATGTTCTTCTTTGGTTCTTGGAGACGGAAATTCTCTTTCTAAAAAGTTATAATAATATACAGGAAGATGTGAAGCTTTAACCGCTCAAAATGAAGCATCTTCTGCAGAAGATCTAGAAAAGGAACTCGAAGATGCTAAGCTGAGGAATAAGCGACTGAAGGTAGTTCAGTTTTAGTTCTCCTGCTCTGGCTTTCTAAGAATAATTGGTGAGGCTCGCTGTTTAACTGACATACCTGCAGGAGGAGCATGAATCAGTACGTGAGCTTGCAGATAGACTCATTGAGGAGAAGGATCGAGAGATATCCAGACTCGTGGATGAAATTAAAAACCTTCGAAAATCTATGGAATCAAAACCAGTAGTACGTAGATCTTCTGCTTCCTTCGTTTTTTCACCTGAATATTGCATTCTTTATGTGGCACTAAGTGGAACAAATCTCCATTTCAGGTTCACCACTATGGGAACAACAACACAGGTAATATGAGATTCTTCTGTTTCCATTTTATTTTAGAGAGGAGCTCTCCATATGAGTCAATCTGTCATTAGCTAACCTGTTATTTTCTTGAAACGGTGTTTCAGAGTCAAAACAGGAGGATGTATCTAACTTGAGCACGTCTGCCGCAGAACACCAGATTCTGGTAGGAGTTTGTAATGTTAACCTTCTGCTTTTCTAAGCAAGGACTGACCTTTACTCCTAGAACATTAGTTCTCATTCAAAAGTAACGATTCAGAGCTAATCACTAACACATAATATTTAAAAATTTAAGATATTGGCAAGGCAACAAGCTCAGAGGGAAGAAGAATTGGCACAGACACAGCGGCATATTTTAGCTCTTCAGGTATACTAGAATTGGTCGCATCTATTCAAAACTGTTGCTACCCATGTATCACTTATTTAACGAACTGTTTATTTTAAATCAGGATGAAATCGAGGAGCTTGAGCGCGAGAACCGGCTTCACAGTCAACAGGTATGTGATTACACGAGAGTTTGGAGAGTCTTTTTTGTTTGCTGTCTTTGTTTCAAGCTTTGGGGGATGACAGGAAGCCATGCTAAAAACGGAGTTGAGGGAGATGGAAAGAAAACAGAAAAGAGAAGGTGTAGATATGACATACCTAAAGAATGTAATTTTAAAGCTGTTAGAAACAGGTAAAAAAAGAAAACTAAGTTGTGAAGACATAAAAAGTTGTTGATGTAGGGAAAAACATAACATGTGATGTTTGCCAGGTGAAGTGGAAGCTTTACTTCCGGTAGTGGGAATGTTGCTCCAGTTCAGTCCGGAGGAGGTTAAAATCTTAGGCTTTTGCTTAATCTTTAATGTTCTTGTTCACACTTTAAAAAAAAAAAAACTAACCATGTGTGACGGAAATGGCAGATCCAGAAGTGTCAGCAAGCGTACCATAGCTCAACGACAACAGCAACGGAAGCGAGTCAAGGTGGTGCGGCAAGTGAAGGTTCAGGTCTGTCCCTCTTCTCAAGATTCTCGTTTTCCTAGTTTGATTGGTGGGGCACTGGACAATTTGGACACTGGAGACGAGAGCTACATCACATTCTTTTTGGGCCAAGATTATAAGATTCACATATATTACTTGTCTTTTTTCTTTCTTTCTCAAGTCCTTAGTTTTGTGTAATGAACTAAAAAGCGAAGAAAACACATTGTCCAGATGTTATTTTTTTATAAAGAAAATGAATTGAGTTGGGCCATTAAAATCAATTTGCTGATAATCAGATAAATGTTAAAGGCAATAACGCAAATTAGCTTTGGACTTAGAGTTTTTTTTTGGGGGTAAACAAGTTCAGTTATAAAAGGCGGGTTGGGCGGAATCAATTTGAACGGGTCACTGCTGCCTCAACCTTCGGGGGTGGGTGTATTCCTTTTTCCATATTTCTCTGTTACAGAAAAAGTTGGGTCAGATTGATCAATCTTCCTGTGTTGTGTTGGCGATGGAGGCTCCTCTTAAGCACAGATTACACTCTGGCTTGCGTTTATGGGAATTCCCTGATCAGTACGTTATCGAGCCGACTGATGGTTCGGCAGCTCCATGCTTGGACATTAGTCGTCTTGACGGCTCCATGAAGCTTATTGGTATGGCTTTTGCCTCTTTCTCTTTGCAATGATATCTTATGTCTGCTCCTCTTTCTCAGTCCTGCTACTTTCCTTGTTTTCAGATCAAGTCGCTGAATGCAACTCTTTGCGTGTCCCTAAGATCCGTTCTATTTTCGGTGTCGTTGGGATGCTGAAGCTCCTGGCAGGTTATTATTATAAGATTTGTCTTTGTGGGTTCTCTTCATCTTCATTCGATATGAAGCAAAAAGAAATTTTGGTTAATTTTCAGGATCATACTTGGTGGTGGTGACAGAGAGCGAATCTGTTGGCTCGTTTCTGGGACATGCTATTTTCAGAATTAATTCCCTCAAGGTTCTTCCTTGTGATCATTCACTTAAAAACTCGCCTGAAGAACAGGTGAGATCTACTCCGTCTTCCATCTTGTATTTTGTATATTTTATACGAGCAGCAAGCAACAATGAGAATCATTTGTACTCCATTCCGCAGAAAAAGGTGGAGACTGACTTCTCTAGGCTGCTAAGTGTCGCAGAGAGGACAAATGGTCTCTACTTCTCATATGAAATTAACTTGACTCTCAGGTTATTCTTCTTCTCTTCGTGCTACTCTGAGAGAACAGAAAAACAGTTCCCAGTTGCTGCTAATCATGTGTGTGCTTCTTCTTTTATTTTACGTTTTATTATATTTTGTTATTGTTGTTTCAGTGCACAGCGCTTGCATGATTTGGGGGATGAGTCTAAGTCGCTTCCTCTGTGGAGACAGGTGTCCCCCATGTAGAACACTAGTTCATACAATATTCTTTCCTGGTAGCTTGTAGATGGACAGAAAATTTAACTTTTTATTTCTTCATGGCAGGCTGAGCCTAGATTTCTTTGGAACAACTATATGTTAGAAGTGCTTATCGACAATAAGGTTTAGTGAACTATTCTTGGCTACCTTTTTTAAGTTCACTGCTCTGTTTGCAAAAATAATATCACCTTTTGTTGTCTTTCATTTTGTAGCTTGATCAGTTCTTGCTTCCAGTAATTCAAGGAAATATCCTTTATTCTATCAGTTCCTTTTCTTCCATCTCAGTCCTCTGCAGGATCATGAGTTTTCTTACTCGATCATGATTTTAGACATTTCCTTAACCTCTTAACACGTTTCCATAGTTTTCAAACAGCCATTGGAAGAGATATCGTTGACATTACTCTGATTGCTAGGAGGTGCACCAGAAGAAATGGTAAAATGCATTTCTCTCTAGCTTGTTTTCTTTTATCTGGTGCTCTATACATAGGTTGTGATTGTGTCTTGCTTTGCAAGGTACACGCATGTGGCGAAGAGGAGCTGACCCTGATGGTTATGTTGCTAATTTTGTGGAGAGTGAGCAAATTGTACACATGAACGGATACACATCATCATTTGTTCAGGTGATATTATGATATATTCCCTTACCCTCTACAAAGTCTTTGGTCATGTCATAATTTTAATTCTCCTATCGTTTTTTTACATTTTCCTCAGATTAGAGGATCCATGCCTTTTATGTGGGATCAGATTGTAGATCTGACCTACAAGCCCAAATTTGAGATTGTCCAGCCTGAAGAAGCTGTGAGTATAATCTCTAGTTTCACGCCCTTTAAATTAGTATGTTTACCACTTTTTAAAGTAACATACATTGGTCGGGATAATTCCTATTGCAGGCGAGGATAGCTGAGCGTCACATTCTGGACCTCAGGAAAAAATATGGATCAGTTTTGGCTGTTGATCTTGTCAATAAGGTGAATATACATATGTCCTTTTGAGTGGGGCTTTGGATGCGATACTGCCTCCGTTTGCTGTTTGTTTACTTGAAATTCTTATTCCTCAATTGCTTAATCAGCATGGAGGTGAGGGGAGATTAAGCGAGAGGTTTGCAGGTGCTATGCAGCACATCAACGGGGATGATGTAAGGTATATATCCATTCCATTCCTCTGATAAAAAAACATATAGATGTTTCACTATTATTATATATTCTTGTCAAAACTCACTCGTTATATATGCACTTGGATCTTGTAGATACCTGCACTTTGATTTTCATCACATATGTGGGCATATTCACTTTGAGCGCTTAGCAATTCTGTATGAGCAGATGGAGGACTTCCTTGACAAAAACGGGTATTATTCCTTCCCACCCCCTCAGCAATAATTTAGTCTTGGGAGTTTTATGGAATTAACATAAACTAATGTTTGATCACACAGGTACTTTTTGTTGAACGAAAAGGGTGAGAAAATGAAGCAGCAGTCTGGTATCGTGCGCACTAACTGCATAGATTGCTTAGACCGTACTAATGTCACGCAGGCTAGTTTTAATAACAATATGACAGTCTCTTTTTCTCTTTGTTAGTTTATTATCTCTGTGCTTATCCCAAAGGTATACAATGCAGAGCATGATAGGCCGCAAGATGCTGGAACTGCAACTCAGAAGGATTGGTGTTTTTGGCGCCGAAGAAGCTATAAGCTCGCATCTAAATTTCGACGAGCGCTATAAAATATGTTAGTAGCTAATAATTCTCGTACAAGAGATCTGGTTTTTGCTCTAGTGAATTAAATTAACTTACATGTTGGTGCTTGTGTTTGTCTTCAGTATGGGCTAATCACGGTGATGACATTAGCATTCAGTACTCCGGCACTCCTGCACTTAAAGGAGATTTTGTCAGGTAGGCCGCAAATTATTTATATAATATTTACCCAAGAGAAGAGTGTTGCCATCTAAATTTTTCGTAAGTTCACTAAACACGCGCAAACTGGTTTCATTTAATTCGAAGGTATGGTCGAAGGACTGTTCAAGGGGTCCTCAATGATGGCTGGAATGCCCTCGCACGCTACTACCTGAACAACTTTGCTGATGGAACTAAGCAGGTTACTGGCTCTAAACCATGGATTGTACACTTGGTAACTCAAAACCTGTACTGACTGTTGATAGTCTTGGTTGGGTTTACAAAGGATGCGATTGATCTTGTGCAAGGACACTATATTGTTGCTGTGAACCGAGACATGGCTCCTGTGCCTCGAAAGGGAGGTCTTGAGGCTGTAGCCGTAAGCAAAATCATTAGCTTAAGATATCTAAGGATATTTAATTATATGTATATATATATACACTCTGGTCTAATATCAAAATACCTCTGATTCCTCAGAACTTTCCAGTGGCATTGGCTGTGGTTCTGATCAGTTTATGGTTTGCAACAATGTCTGTGAAACGAGGTACGCCTGTTCTCTCTGGATTTGGAGTAGGAATACTAATAGCCATTAAAAAAATGGGTGTCTTTTTGGTGCAGCTGGGAGCGATTACAGGCACTTGTTTTTCTCATTGGTGTGGGCGGGCATCAGTGTGGCTGTGGCGGCATTCATGAGGGCCAACGGCCGGATCTTCTGCAACAGGCCTCGTCTGCACAAGCCCAGACCTTGAGATAAACCCCTTTGTTCCCTCCATGGACATTTGTTTTTTTTTTCCAACGAAATACTTTATATTAATGATGATCAAAGTAATCATCAGCTGTAAAAGCATTATGAATTACATTGGGTAATAAATCATAATAATAAAAAACTTGCTGATTCGGTATTGCTTGTTTCGCAAGCTTGTCCGCACTTAAATTGGATGTTTTGAAACTTTTTACCCCATCTCCAAATATCTTTCAACCAGTTTTGTTGCTTCTTTGATTGTCGAGTAGAAACTTGCAGTTCACACTCTACCGCATTCCTTGGTTGTCGAGTGGAAACTTGTCATGCTCCTAGATATCGTCCTTTGTCATCATGTACTACCCATCCTGCTTAAGTCGGTGTTTGAAGATTGACAAAAGATCCATCATAATTACATTTCACATATCCTCTGTCATCTGAAATGCTGCTCGTTTGTCTCGTTTTATGTAGTTTGTTGCATGAATCCATTCCTTTGCATCAAAATAAGATGCAAAATAGGCTGCATTGAGTGTTATCCTCCAGTGAGTATAGTGTTTGTTGGAACATCAACTTAATCCTTGTCTTCCATATTCTGCAAAGTGTCCACCAGGGTGGGTAGGTGTTGTAGATGATTCAGCATCCTAGAACTTTGTTGGAAAATGATTTCAAGTTTGTTTTCCAAATCAGTTTGTTGTTGTTAGAGCAAAGTATTTGGAAATCCTGATGCTCAACACTGCGCATAGATACAGCAAAAAAAAAAAACAGATGAGTTGTTGTTTCCTCTTGGTAACAATGGGGGCACCTTATTGTATTTGTAACATGGTGTCATTGTAAATTGCTTCCTAATGGGCAAGAAGTTGCTTGAGGTGAATATTTCCAGGAGGCGGATCGACTTGTTGGAGTGTGTTGCTAGCCAATATCCTGATTTCACAGTATAACCACCAGATTCGTTGTAGTGCCAGACTAATTGATCAGTGTCATCAAAAACAGACATAACTTCATTGAGAAAATGATTTCTGCATCAGCTTGGAACAACTTTCCTCCTGATAAGCTCCCCGTTCCATCTTGTTTTATCTCGCCTGATGAAAGTTTCTTCCGTACATTCAGGTTCCATATGAGAAATTAACAGTTGATACACAGCACATGATCCACAGCTAACCCATTTCTCACAGAACCCCATTCTTCTCATAGTTTCTTCTAGAAAGTTCCACTCTAACCCGTTATATGCCTTCGTGATATCCGTTTTCAGAGCCATATAAGATTTTGATTGCCTTTTTCTGACCTCTTTAGTGCATGACAAACCTCGTGTTATAATTCTCTCGCCGTTTGATTCTCAGCAACAATATCAGTTTTTGAATGGATTTTACCGCTGATTCTATAGTTTGAGTGAGATTCTGTTGGATATGATAAATTTGTACTGTGCCTCAACCAAATAAAAACGGGCCGGAAAATAATAAGGCAAATTTGATAGGGACAAGAAGAAAAAAAAAAAAACAATGTACAAAGTTAACGTTTATCCTCGTTTCAATCCATGAACTCAATAATGAGGCCCTTGTCAGCTCTCTCAAATGATTCTCTCGAATGATTTCAAGCTGGTGATAAGTAAAATAGTAATTATACTAAGATGACGGATATGTATTAAAAAATACCATTAATTTTCTTCTAAACTCAACCCTTAGAGATAAACGAAAACAATATCTCAAGGTCTTTTTATTCCACAGATGAACATTTTGGGTTTTTACCTAGCAAAATTAGTCCACAGGATATATAATGTATACAATCATAGTGAAGGACAAAGTCATCATTGCCTAGACCTCGACTCAGCTCTTCGAGCCTCTTCACGAGTAGTTGGAAACAGCTCCACGTACCTTGGCCCAATGGACATTTTGTCCTTAGCCATCGCCCTCCTTGCCTCCGCAGCTGTCTCAAACTCCACAAAGGCCTCACCCGTGGCTTTACCATCAGGTCGACACACAACATGCACCCTTCCTTCAACAACCTTGTACCCGCTGAAAAACTCTATGATTTGATGCTTGTTGGCAGAGTACGGGAGGCCTCTCATCTTCAAAACCTCAGTGTACTCGAGCTTCTCTTTCTCGCTAAAACTCTTTGCTCTAGACGGTCCTGCGGGAGGTGGGCTAACATGGACCTCGTATGCTCCCTCCTCCTCAGCGGCAACAGCGTTGTAGTAATCCTGCTTATAGCAGCGGAAAACTTCGACGTATCTCCTACCCATATTCTGCCTGTCCCTCTGCAGTGCAATCTCCACTTGCATTGGACCGGCAAAGACGACAAAGGCCTCCCCGGAGGATTTGCCGTTTTTGCTGACGAGCAAGACATCGACAATGTCGAGGCCGGTAAAGAACTTGAAGATGTCCACGTCAGCGCAGTTGAAGGGAAGACCACGGAGGCGAACCACAGGGAATCCGCCATAAGGAGGAAAGCTGGCTGCTCCCGTGCCAACTGCCAAGTTGTAGGGATTTGATTGCATCATTCTTTGTCTCTTTGAGCCCACCCCGCTCCCAAACATTGCCCTTCAATTATCAAACCCCAAAAAAGATCCCCACACTCAACTCTTATCTCTACACAACATCCATAATAAGACCCCCTAATTAATACTGTTTCATTCTTCCCTTATACCACTATCTATCTATCTTCAAAAACATGTGCATTCATAAGATAAACACTTTTTGCCAAGAATCATTTCCCCAGAAAAGCATAATCAAAGACAGTAGCCCTATCTATACATTCTCAACCGACCACAATATTCCCAAAAAAAGGGGAAAAAATCGATTCATGCTAATCAGGCATCAGTTTTTCAAGCAGGAAAATGAATCGATTGGACTGAAAATGAGAAAACATAAGAATGCATACCCTCTAGATCCGTACATAGGCTGCTGCTTCAACCTCGATTGTCGTCGTCAATACAAAGAATCCACTCAAGTCGTCGCCATGAAAGGGGAGGCGGGGGGGGGGGGGAAATATCCCGGAAGACGAAAACTCTGGGCCCATTATAACGGAACAAGACGTTTATTAGGCCCATGCTTATCGTAAGAGTTTAAAACCGTCTAATATATATATTATTTTTTTATTTTGTAAACAAACCGTCTAATATTGTTGTGTGCCTTGAAATACTCTCTTGCATCGTACCAAGTGATTAATAGTTTTGTTGCCAATTGTTTAACTACAAATCTCAGTGTGAGGTTCTGACAAACAAATTTGCTACTAAGCTCCTGTAAATTACACCGGTTGGAATTGGATACTCTGACCCTGGATTAATGTTGATTTCTCTGATAATACTCATGTTACTTACGTTATTTGGCTTAACCAATTTCTTTTACTGGACTCATTAGTTATGCGTTGTGTTGGATGGAAGAAATATAGGGGGCTTTAGTATCCATTTACTACATGACATATCTTTCGTCCTGTTCTGATAGTTTCGAGTTAGATTCCGTTCAGATACTAAAACTAGAAATTGAAAAATACTCAGAAAAAAAATTTGGCTTTCATTTGGTTCCGATTTCCGTTTGGTTATTTTGAATAGTTCGGGTAATTCGGGTAAAATATCGGGCATTTTGGATAAAATATTGAATAATTAGTATGACTAACATGAAAATATCGGATATTTCGGATTATTTTGGATATATCGGATAAAACTATTCAGATATTTTCGGATACTTTCGGATCATTCGGATATTTATAATAATTTAGTTTTCTTATATTTTTGGATATTTTTAATAGATTTAAAATTTAAAATTTAATTATGTTATATGTATATATAATTAATATATTAATATATTTGGGTACCCGTTAGTTGGTTCAATTATTTCGGATATAAAAATAAGGATTTTGGTAGGTTCCAGTTGTTTTTTTGCCAAGGCCTACTTATTTCTCTGCTTTTATTTGGCAACCCAATCACTCAAAAGTATTAACAAATCAATCAATACAACCAACTCCATCAGATTCAGGAGAGGATGGAGAGGAATATAGTTGACCACATGGTGAGGGCTAAGGATGCAACCAGGTAGGTCCACAAAAAGATGACCGAACACTCATCTTGAGCCACGTCAAACAGCTGTGCCATTGTACCTGCAATCCACAACACAAAATGATTGGTTGATATTAATCACCCCCTCTATTTATATTAGCTAGATTAGCAATGAATGTCGAGAAAATTACTGATATTCATAGCAGGCGGCAGTGTGAACTGAAGCATGAGAACGTATCGGAAGAGAGGGTCAGGAGGAAGATAGCCTAAACTCCATGCTAACTGAACAACCCCTACCCCAACCACTGGAAGGATGATATACCTCACACAGATCACTCCTACAATCACTGACGTTTTCACAGCTGAGGAACGCAGACCCTGAATCAGGTTGCCTCCCAGTATGAGTGTGATGCAAGGTATTGTGCCGTCCCTGCCAAAATCAACTTATACATTAGTCCTAATTAAAGTCGTGATGCATGTTTCCATACCCTAAAAGCTCGCAAGCAAGTTCATACCCCAGTAGTTTCACTGAATCTTGGATAACTCGCAACGGGGCATTCTCCCCTATTATAAGATTCCTCAGCCAATTGGTTGCTCCGAAGATGAAACCAAGAATCTGAATGTAACAGAGAACAATACAGATGAAATCATGCATCCTTTTTTTAGTATTGATTGGAGAAATGAAATCATATGTATATTCTTTATTTATTTATTTTTACTTACGGCACCAACAGTGGGTGGCGCAAAGAGTTCCTCAAGAATCTGATGGAGCAAGTCCTTGATGTATGTCTGCGTAGACACCTTTTCTTTCACTTGGATTTCAAGGTCTTGATTTTGTTGCGGCTTAAGGAGGAAAAGACTGCGGGGATCACAGTCCGTGTCCTTGTTGGCAGACTTGACCAAGCCAAGAGCTCTGAACTGTGTAGCAGAGCTTCTCACCAGTTGGTAACTGTATGTCCAAATATAGAAACCCCCGAGCTGCATCCCCCAAATAAAAAAAAAAGAAAGTCACGTTTATTATAATTACAAAACTCTGAGAGCAGAGAAGATGATAAAATGTTTGTAAATTTGACTTTACGGCCATAGAGAAAGATGCGTAGGATAGTCCAATGGATCTGCAGACACTTCGATTCCCAAAAGGACTGCCTTCTTCATCACAAATGGCAGGGACCAAAATAATCATAAGGTTTCCCATATTGCCTATATAATAATACCATTCATTCATTCATTCGTGTTAGATTTCATATGAATCTCCTTCTTGTTATAGATTTTTAGGAACCAATGTTAATTACCTGAGGCACATGTAGCAATTATGAGACCATGAAGTTGAGGTTTGGGATTCAGCAGTTTCACAACCAACCATCCAAGAATGCCTCCTACTAGAAAGGTGATTCCAACATTTATGGGCATGAACCACCTGTGATCAAGTTGATTTGTTTGTAATCAAAATCAAAGCCATGCATTATTATTATAGGTCAGGGTATCGTACGTACCATGAAATAATATCCTGCAATGTGACAGTCTGAGCAAGATTGGCAAACATGATGCAGGGAGTGAAGACCACGAAGACGAGCTGCAAAGGATATATAAAAAATATATGTTAATTAATTATTACTACATGAATGGTCACAAAAAGAGCAGAGATATTGGAGGCTGGAGGTGGTTGTACCTTGTTCACGGATCTTCGGGTGTCAGCGGAGAGAAGAGAGCAGTAATCAGTTGCCAAGAAAGCACCAAGGACGCTGATTAGGAGAACTTGAACGATTGGCATTGAAGCCACCTCCAATAACTCTAAGAAACCCATCCCTAAATATTTTTTTTTTTTTTTATTTCTTGCAGAAAAAGGAAAAACAGACAATGTAAGATATATATTTCTGTCTGTCTATGTAGGATGGTGGATAGGTATATATATTAAACAGAGGAGTGCGGTTAACATGAAGAAGAAGATGAGTCCAACTTTTCAGTAGGAGGAGAAGGCGTACAAAAAAAAGGATTACAAGAACAAGTTGGCTTCTGGGTAATGTTGCCTTCAAATGGTGTACATCAACACGTGAAAAATTGAGGATATAAAGGGACGAGAGGCTTTTGGGATCCTCTCAGGTTAATGTTGACAGAATCAATGAAAGATGCGTCAGGGTCTAGTTGCTGCTCCCCGTATATATATAAACAAATTTCATTGTCTTTCTTTACCAGAGTGTCAAGTTTGACCTATTAATCATATTAAGATTTGTTTATAATTATCCTAACATAAAATATATGAAACATAAGTTCAAAGTGGCTACCCCCTTGGCTTTTTGAGTTCTTTGTCAATGAAAGCCGTTACCTCTAATGAAGGTTCTTGAAGTGAAGACTTGTATAGAGGATGGATTAAGGAGAGAATGTTTGTTCCAAATTCTTCATTTCCTTTTTTTTTGTATCATATTTGGCTGACTGTTCTTTTGGATCAGAGGTGTACGTTTCCTCGTCTTTGTCCTCTATGGATTGTAAAGCTTAGAACTTCAATGATCAATGGAATTTTAGTGAAAAAAAAAAATATATGAAACATCATCCTTCCGATCTGCGATGCCAATTAAGTCCACGGTAGGGTCCAGCCACTAGCGGTGATCAAACGTTGGATGTAATAAAATGAAGAATGAACGATGTATCTTCCTATTATCATCTTTTGGTTTAAAAAAAGATTTAACATGTATGAAATGGACGCAGAGCTGATACTTCTATGATTCATTTCCTTGTTACTCAGTGCTCAACCTTTGGAGAGCAGTTACATTTTCAAGATTTTGCAACCCCGAAAAGGCTCGAGCATCTATGTTACCTTGTTCAGCTCCTTTAGACAAGACCCATCCCAGACATATATCTAGCTTCTTCTGCCACTACCCCGATGGGCTCATCTGTATCTAGCTTCCCTTTTAAGCAATTCTCCTTTGTGACTGACGCTTGTTCCTCCTAATGATAATGGATTAATATTCAAAAAATGAATGCGGATCAAATCCCATCCAGATCTTTCTTTTCTACCAGACTTGTGCACTAATGTGATTGCCTTGCCAGTGTTACCAAAACTAGGAAGGCTAATATTATTATCTAGAGTTCCAAAGACTACATTACACATCAAGAAAAAAAGTAATGACATACATAACATGACGACCCAAGTTAGCTATTATAATAGCTAACTGGGTTCACAATAGAGCGTGCAACTGCGTAAGCATGAAACGAATAAAAAAGAAGGGGGTTTTATAAAGAAAGAAAGGATTAAACTGTGGGTTCGTGCTGATCTTCAGAAGTACTACGGGGCCTCACTCAGATTCTTCCTCGTTATCACTGTCGTCGCCTCCTCCTCCAAACATGGAAGCCATTTTCATCGCCAGATTCGCAGCTATCTCCCTCCTCTGGAAATCAGGCATCAACCGCAAGTTGTCACGGATGTTGCCTATTTCTGACATCAACTGTTCCACGTCTTCCAACTCATAAACCTTGTTGTTGTCTTCCGTGCCCCCCAAAGGTTTCTCATCTGTTGTTGTTACTACAGTCTCACCCTGCGTCCCTGAAGACCCCAGCTCTACTACAACATCCACAACTTTCTTTGGATTCGCTTCTACCTCCCGTGAGGTGGATCCGCCAGCATCTGCGGAAACCCACCTCTCTTCGATGTTCTCCCATGGATCGGCTGAGCCAGAGGATAGCACCTCGTACTCCAGTTCATATTCAGATTCTTCTTCTGACAACTCTGACAAGGAGGAGGGGGAATGCAAGATTAAGTCCAAGCGGGAACGAAGGAACCCTCATACATAATAATAATAATATATGGGAGAAGAAAACGGAATATAACCTTCACCATGAGGAGGTAACACCGGTTCATTAATCTTATCACCCGATTTGAGAATCATTCCAGGCCACATATGTGCCGAAAGAGCACCAAACAAACGGTCAACCCCTTGAGAATCCCCATCCACTGATAAACCTATAAAGCCAGAGTCCATTTAATTCCCTGGATCATATCAATACGAAGAAGGAAGGAAGGAAGGATTGTGTGTAACTTATTACACTTGTCAAAATCAGGATTAGATGCACAAGCCTCAATGAACTCGATGTTGTTGTCGCGGCACCAGTCAAGACATGTTCCCCTGATGTCCAGTGATGATGTATCGTCGCTACCCAACAAGCTACTTCCTTCGCTTTGGGAGATCCCAAACTCATCATCAATGTCTGAATAGGCTTTGGAAAGGCGTCTTCTGTATTCAGCATGAGCTGGGTGATGAGGGACAAGATCTACTTTGTTCCCAATGCACAACAATATATCGAAACTGCTCATGTCTGCATGAGAAGCCCAGTCTTGGAGAGCAACAAGAGTTGACAGCTGCAAAAAAAAAAAAAAAAAGGGTACAATGTAAGGTGAGAAGAAGGAGGAGGAGTTAGTCAGTCACAGACTCACAGGCGTATGTATGAATCTCAAACCTCATTCAAGTCGAAGACCATAACTAACGCCACAAGTGGATGTGACTGAGGGAGAGAGTGGTCATCGCAAATATGTGATATCCACACAGATACATCCGCAGAGTAATACTTTGTGTTAATCGTCCAGCTGCGCCCACACAAAAGTTCAGTAAGAAATTTTGGATTTGGGTAATTAATTACACATTCTTTTCTTACTCATGAACTTCTGTTTGAGATGATGAATCCTCAAAATCGACAGAGATCAATCCTGTGAATAAAAAAAAAAAAAACCCCAAAATTGATACAGAGACCCTAAACTACTAGATAAAAAAAAAGCTATCGTATCTAAAAAGAAAGAAGCACGTACGAGAGAGAATGGTGCGCTTGCCGACACCGGAGGAACCGACGACCAAAACTCCCGGTCTCCTGCCTTCTTCCATCAATGTCTCCTCCATCTGATCGCAGGTTCTGACTCGAGCTTGAGGTGAAAATCACAAGGCAAGCCCCAATCAGGCCCAGATAATTATAATACCCAACAAAAAGGCCCAATAAATTGAAAACATATTAGGACCAATAAGCTATAAATTTTTCCAAAAAATTTGATAAGCGGTAGATGACCTCTCTCTCGAGCCTCCCTCGGTCTCTCACCCTACTGTCCGTCCTTTCAATGAATTAACTCAAAAAAATTGTAGTGTTCGTTTTCCATTAGGTTTCAAATTTTGAATGGTTTCAAATTACTCCGTCCATGGTCGATTTCGTATTGCAATTGAGAACACGGTATTCGATGTCCATGTAGATGACTCTCAAGTATGCTCATACCATTCCAAGGTTTTTGCCTTTTGGCATGCCCGAGACATGGGGCTCTTTCCGGATGTAGGCGCCAATATCTCTCTCACGCTTCCTATCGTCTTGTTCAGGAGAGTTTCTTTGGCCTCACAGGAGCTAGGTTGGATGGCGCTGAGATGCTGGCTTGTGGTCTTGCAACTCAGTATGTGTTTTCAACGGTATGAAATTTCTTTGCTTCAATATTTTTGGTATTTCCCAACGCCTCCGCCCGCCGTAATAGCCACTTGACATGCTAAAAACGAGAATGATCACAAAGAGTCTGTTTCTCCACGGTGTGTTATGAAGATAGATATTTCAAAGGCTTTTGACTCGGTTCAGTGGGATTTTGTTCTGAAGGGTTTGTAAGTAATGGGGTTTCCCGGTAAATTTATACATTGGATCAGACTCTGCATTACAAGCCGTCTTTCTCTATTCAAGTTAATGGAGAACTTGCGGGTTACTTTCAGAGTTCGAGAGGTCTTCGTCAAGGTTGCTCTCTTTCTCCGTATCTATTTGTTCTCTGTATGGACATCCTGTCGAGGAATATAGAGAAAGCTGCTGTAGCAAAACAGTTCAAACTTCACCCTGGTTGTAACTCTATTTCCCTCACTCATCTGTGTTTTGCAGATGATTTGATGGTGTTTGTAAAGGGATCAAAGGCATTTATAGAAGGGGCTCTTGCAGTATTTGATAAGTTTGCGGTTTGGTCTGGGTTGAAGATAAGTATTGAGAAGTCTACAATATATATGGCTGGAGCATCTGCAGAGGAGAAGAGTAGAATATTGATGAACTTTCCTCTAGCGGAGGGTACTCTCCCTGTTAGGTATCTGGGCCTTCCTTTGATGACTCAGGGGATGAAGAAACAAGACTATCAGCCCCTAGTGGAGAAAATAAGATGCAGAATCAACACCTGGACGAGCAGATTCTTGTCTTATGCTGGAAGATTGCAACTGATCAAAGCGGTAATAATGAGCATTGTTAACTTCTGGTCTGTTGCGTTTCGTCTGCCGAGTCAATGTACTAAAGAAGTAGAGCAGCTATGCTCTGATTTCCTCTGGTCTGGCCCTGTTCTTAAGACTACTGGTGCTAAAGTTGCTTGGAGGAAAGTTTGCAGAGAAAAAGTTGAAGGTGGTCTCGGTATAAGGGTACTGAAAGAAGTGAATTTAGTGTGTGGTTTGAAGCTCATTTGGAGATTGTTGGCGGGAAAATCTTTATGGAGTAAATGGATAAAGGCAAATCTGTTGAGAAAGAGAAGCTACTGGGAAGTGAATATTAAAACCCAAACGGGATCTTGGATGTGGAGGAAGATGTTAAAACTCAGGGAGATAGCAAAGAGTTTTTATAGGAAAGAAATAGGTAATGGGCGCCATACTTCTTTCTGGTTTGAAAAATGGAGTGATCGAGGAGTTATATATGATCTGTTGGGGGCAAGGGGGTTCATAGATATGGGTATACGCAAAGAAGCTACGGTGGAAGAAGCGGTCTTTAGATCAAGACGTAGAAGAAGGCATCGGCTAGAGATTCTAAATGACATTGAAGTGGAGTTGAGTAACATGAGAGCAACGCTTAGTGAGGAGTTGGAGGATGTGAGTTTGTGGAGAAGGGAGTCGGGTTATAATTCCTCCTTGACGTCTGAAACTTGGAAGCTTACTCGTGAGATAAAGGAAAAATGTGCTTGGACTTGTGGAGTTTGGTTCTCTCAGGCTACACCAAAGTATGCTTTCATGTCTTGGTTGGCGAATTTAGATAGATTGGCTACGATGGATAGAGTTGCCCGCTGGAACCCTGGAGCTGATGAGACTTGTGTTCTCTGTAAAAATGCAGGGGAAAACATAGATCACTTGTTCTTCGAGTGTTCTTATTCAAGCCAGATTTGGGAAAGTCTCTCTAAGGGAATTATGGAAAGTTTTTTCTCAAGATCTTGGGCTGTTATCATGAACTTGATCACGGAAAGAAGTAATATGGGGAAGATGAAGTTATTTTTGTCTCAGATATGCGTTTCAAGCTGCGTTATATGCAACATGGCGTGAGAGGAACAGAGTCAAGCATGGCGAGAGACTGATACCAGTAAATGTTATGAAGAAACTGGTAGACAAGGGAATGAGAAATAAGCTTAGCCTATTAAGAACTAAGGGAGTAAAAGGAATGGAAGGTGCTTTGCAATTTTGGTTTGGCACTAGATTGTGAATATTGGGGTAGTTTCTTTTTTCTTAAGTGCATAACATAGAGATAGAAGAGAAGGAGATAGATTAAGAGATGCATACATTGTAAAAAAGTGTTTTTGAGGAATAAAAGTTAACATTCTTTCAAAAAAAAAAAAAAACGAGAATGCCATTCTCTTTTTTCTTTTTGGATTTATGGGTGGGGGTGGGGGTGGGGGGTTTGTTGAACTGGCACAATGGACATAGGAATACTCTTTAAGAAGTAGTGTCTCTGTTTGTCATGTTCTTGCCAAGGACTGTTTGATAATTCATGTCGTGTCCTTCACTGTAGTCATGTCTTTGTAACAGTCTTGTTCGGTATGCTTATTTTCTCTAGTGTGATTGTTTGTGTCGGCTGTTATAACTTAAAAAGTTATAAAATTTGCTTCCTTTTCTGAACCTGAAACAGCAGAGTGCTTACCACAGGCAAGTGTGTATATCTTTAGTTCTTTCTATTGTACCGGAGTTTGTTGAATATATTATTATTTTGTCATTGCCAAAATCTCACGCATTCTATGTTATTTGCTCTGTTACTGATCATGATTACATAACATGTTTTGAAAATTCCAGACCTTGTATCGGTGTTAGCTTTTTCATTTGCTCTCTTTGTCGAATCAAATTCTCATTAGAACTTGAAAGGAAGATTTGTGCGATTCAAAAAGAGCAGAGGACATCTGTTTCTTATCTTTCTTTCCGTTTGTTTCTTTACGCAGGGTAGATGTTACTGATAGGTGCTTTTAGGGGGAGAACAGTAGAAGAATATTATAGCTGCATTTGTGAGTTTTCCAACGATATAGTTGACTTGCGATGCTAAGTTGACTAATATACCTTTGACGATGCACCCTACCTACCATCGCATGTCTCTATTAGATCGGTTAGTTCCGTAATGCATCACACTATTCACATACAATGATGGAAAGAGCTGACTATGTGTATATATTTGCACACAGAGAGGGCACTGACGGAGCCGGTGATTGGATCTCAGCCACCATTCAAGCATTGAAAAATGCTTCACCAGCCAGCCTTAAAATCTCGGTTAGTTCCGTAATGCATCACACTATTCACATACTATGAGCTAACTGTGTGGGGGCAGTGCCTTAGCCGTGAGTATAGAATGGTGTGTCATGTGATAAAAGGGATAAATAAGCAAAAAGCTTTTGTGGAGGCTTTCTTTGCATCCCCTTGAGACTGTCCTTGTTGTAGAGACATAAGCCATATTGATAGACAAAGATAAGAACCCAAAGTTTAACACAAAACCTCTCTCATTACAGTGGCAGCCATGGCGACTGGAGGAGATGAAGGATAGCATGGTAGAAAGAGGAAGATCTAAAGCTTCCACCAAGGGAAAACTTGCTTGCTTCAGCAATGGCGGCAAAGCTGTGAAGTGGAGAAGGTGATGGAGCACTATGTTGTGAAAAGGGAAAATAAATGTAAACAACAACAACGATGCTTGTGTTGGAATTGGCCTTTGCATACATACATGTAAATAATAATGCAAAACAGTCGAAAGAAAATAAATCATTATTGTAATGAGGGATGATTGACAACAAAGCAGAGAGATGTGAAGAAGATTTGTAATATGGTGTTGGAGGCACAACCATATGGCTGGCTGGCTAAATGGACGTGGAGGCACGTCTCTTAAATCATTTATTTGGTTTTCAAACCCCACAACACAAAACACAAAGGACGCCGAGTGATTCCACATTGATCTTGTTTTTAAAACTAAACAAAAAATTAGCAAAAAAAATATCAGAAGAAAGTCAGCTGAGTCGTGAATGGGAGGAAAGGGGAATTAAAAAGTCTCCCGTGACTCTCGTCTCGTCTCTCTCTCTCTGCCTGCCCACATTTCTGGGAAAATTGTGCTCCAGATCTCTCTAATGGAGGGAAGTAATTCGTCATTCAGCTCGGGCAATGGCAACGAACCCGACGTTTCGTCCTCTTGCTTTTATGTTCCCAATCCCTCTGGCACCGACTTCGATGATGCCGAATCCTCTGCTCTTCCTCCTCCTCTGTAAGTCTTTTGCTCTCTCTCTCTCTCTCTGAACTGAATTTTAGCAGCAGCATTCATTAATTAATTCTTCTGTTTGTCTGACTGATACAGCTCCCCAGCTCCTCAGTCAATTCCTGCCGACCTAGCTGCAGCCATCCCCCTCATCGATCGCTTCCAGGTTGAACCGTTTCTGCGGCTTATGCAGAAGCAAATCCAGTCTGGTGGCAAGCGTGGCTTCTTCTACTCCAAAAAGTCGTCGTCGTCATCGGGCTCTCATCTCCAAAAAGAGCGCTTCACTTTCGAGGACATGCTTTGCTTCCAGAAGGTCCTTTTCCTTTTCCTCTCCCTCCTCCACTAACTAACTAACAATATTTGACTTTGTGCTCTCTCAGGATCCCATCCCCACTTCCTTACTCAAGATTAACAGCGATCTCGTCAGCCGTGCTACCAAGCTGTTTCATCTCATCTTAAAGTACATGGGCGTTGATTCGTCTACTCCACCCAGTTTAGACGAACGCATTGACCTTGCTGGAAAGCTTTTCAAGAAAACTCTGAAGCGCGTTGAACTCAGGGACGAGCTTTTCGCCCAAATCTCCAAACAGACTAGACATAATCCTGACAGGTGACCCCTCCTCTCACGCAGTTGCCAGTTAGTTAGTTTTATATATGACCCTTGCATCTCCGTTTGGCAGGCAATACTTGATAAAAGCGTGGGAACTCATGTACCTATGTGCATCCTCGATGCCTCCTAGCAAAGATATCGGCGGATATCTATCTGAGTATATCCACAATGTCTCGCACGATGCAACAACTGCTGAACCAGAGGCCCAGGTTCTTTCTCTTAATACTTTGAAGGCCTTGAAGCGCTCTATTAAAGCTGGTCCTAGGCATACCACCCCTGGCCGTGAGGAAATTGAAGCTCTTTTGACCGGTAGAAAGCTTACTACCATTGTCTTCTTTCTTGACGAAACTTTTGAAGAAATTTCCTTTGACATGGCTACAACAGTCTCTGATGCTGTTGAGGTATCCTTTTTTTTTTTTTTTTTCTATCTTTGTTTCCCTTTACTTTTGGTTAAACTTCTCTCACTGCATTCACAGGAGCTAGCTGGGACAATTAAGCTATCAGCCTTTTCTAGCTTCAGTTTGTTTGAATGTCGTAAAGCGGTTTCAAGTTCCAAATCATCTGATTCCGGAAATGTTGGTATGCTTTCTTGATCATTTTCTTAATGCCTGAGTCCTTACTATTACTACGTTATCGATTTTTTTCTCTATCTGTCATTTTGCAGAGGAATATATAGGATTGGATGATAACAAGTATATTGGAGATCTCCTCTCAGAATTCAAAGCTATAAAAGATAGAAATAAAGGGGAGATACTACACTGCAAACTAGTGTTTAAAAAAAAACTATTCCGAGAGTCTGATGAAGCTGTAACAGATCTGATGTTTGTGCAGCTTTCCTATGTACAAGTGAGCACTAATGACACATTTTATTTCCACATGAAAACTTGCATTTCCTTGCTAACACACATGCATGCAGCTGCAACACGACTATCTGCTAGGAAACTATCCTGTTGGAAGGGATGATGCTGCTCAGCTTTGTGCCTTACAAATTCTTGTTGGGATTGGGTTTGTCAATAGTCCGGAGTCATGCATGTTAGTATACTAATTTTCTTAATAATCAGAATTGTATCTTCATCTTTGCTTGGCAAAGCCGCTGGTTTATTTTTATTCCTTTTTTTCTCCTAATTTTTACGTTTATAATTCTGTTTTCTTTCTCTTTGGGTCACGGATCAGTGACTGGACATCGCTTCTTGAGCGGTTTTTGCCGAGACAAATAGCAATAACCCGAGCTAAGCAGGAATGGGAATTGGACATCCTTGCTCGCTACCGTGCAATGGTAGGAATGACACCCATGCATTTTTATTTAGTTAGATATTTCCCTTATCAGATACCTTCACCAAATACAATCCGATTGAAGTAATAGCATGCTAAAATGTGTCTGTGAAAATGTAGGAGAACGTGACAAAAGATGAAGCAAGACAACAATTTCTACGGATATTGAAGGCACTGCCATATGGGAATTCTGTATTTTTTGGCGTACGCAAGATAGATGATCCCATTGGCCTTTTACCTGGACGAATCATTTTGGGTATCAACAAACGTGGGGTCAGTTTCAAACTAGAAGCTATATATATATTATAACCCTTTTATTAAAAAGGGTGTTATTGCTGTTTGGAATTTTAATGTGATTTGTTGAATTTGATTGTTGTTTTGATTTCTTGCAGGTTCACTTTTTTAGACCGGTTCCGAAAGAGTATCTGCACTCAGCTGAATTACGTGACATAATGCAATTTGGCAGCAGCAACACTGCTGTCTTTTTCAAAATGAGAGTTGCTGGTGTTCTTCACATATTTCAGTTTGAGACAAAACAGGTACGTACGGTCGTTAATTTTTCAGGATCTTTACAATTGCACTTCCTTACGAGATAATCCGATTTGGGTAAACTTGTAGAGGTGAACCACCGTTTCATTATTTGTAGGGAGAAGAAATCTGTGTTGCTTTACAAACACATATAAATGATGTTATGTTGCGTCGTTACTCCAAAGCTCGATCTGCTGCCAATAGCTTGGCTAGTGGAGGAGATATATCCTGCAGTTCTAAGCCGCAAAATCTTGAAGTGTATGAAAAACGTGTGCAAGATCTGTCTAAGGCGTTTGAAGAGTCCCAGAGAAAGAACGATATGGTATAACATTCTATGAGATTTCATGTTTCTTTTTTTCACGTGAAATTGAATCTAGGAGAAAGTTTAACTCTGTTGGAAAAACATAGTACAGTACATTTGTCATTGGTCTTTTATTTTTGCAGTTGCGAGATGTTCCATTACAATTCAACCTTTCCTTGCTATTTTTCATGTTATTGTACGCAGAATGTTATTTATTGACCTCTATCCTGTTTAGAGTTGATGCTGATGAATTACCACGATTTTATGTCGTCGTGTAGTTGATGGATGAACTGCAAAAGAAAACTCAGCAAGAAGTTTCTATGCGTGAAGAGTTAGAAGCTACACGCAATAGCTTAGAGCTCGGAAGGAAAAAATTGTTGGAGGTTACCTTAGACAATGATAGACTTAAGTCCTTGTGTGACGAGAACGGGACAACTATCAAAGTAAGTTATAACATAAATTTTCTCTTCCTTCTTTTGCTTAATTGGATTTGTTTATTTATTCACCCTATATATATATATTCTCTAGACCTTGATGTCTGAACTTCGGGGGATGGAAGCGAGGTTGGCGAAGTCGGGCAACACAAATTTAAGGGAAGAGCCAAAATCAGAATTAACTGAAATGGATAATCAGGTGAATATATATCATGTGTTTTAAATTTGTTTCATAGTTAGTGTGCTTTAATTATCCAGTATTTTATGTTGCTCTTTGTAGGCGATTCTGTTTTTCTTTAGTAATGAATTTTCTGTGACAGATATTATACAAGATCCAAACCGAGTTAGATGTTCGAAATAAGGAGTTACACATTGCAGTTGAGAATTCAAAGAGGTTATTGAGTGAGAACAAGAGATTGGAACAAAGTGTTTTCAATATTGAAAATAATAAAACAGAGGAGGTGAATTTCATGTATTAGATTTGTGCCAATTTCAAATTGAAAAGTAGGAGATTGTTGCATATTGTTGACTCTTCGACATTTCAGGCTGAAATTCACCAAAAGAGATATGAACAAGAAAGAAGGGTGTTAAAGCTTAGAGTTTCTGAACTTGAAAATAAGCTTGGAGTCCTTACTCAAGACTTAGAAATTGCCAAGTCTACAATTGAAAGTAAGACATCTGATATGCTGCTGTTGCAGAATAATTTGAAAGAGCTTGAGGAGCTAAGAGAAATGAAAGAGGTATTGGTACTTTCGAGTTTTCTTCATCGTTTTAATTTTGTTTTTATCTGAATGATGATAATGTATTTTCCTGATTTAGCTAAAATTGAAACTAGAGATAAGATGTTTATTTCACTTTCATGTTGTTAGGACATTGACAGAAAGAATGAGCAAACAGCTGCCATTTTGAAGATGCAAGGAGCCCAACTTGCCGAGCTAGAAATACTTTACAAGGAAGAACAAGTTTTAAGGAAAAGATATTATAATACCATAGAAGGTAACGTGATGACCATGTAGTTACAAGAAGATTTATTGCTGGATTTTTAGATTTTGTTTATATTTGTATTTTTATTGTAGATATGAAGGGGAAGATTAGAGTATATTGTCGAATAAGACCTCTAAATGAAAAAGAAAGTTCAGAGAAGAAAATGCAAGTGCTAACAAGTGTGGATGAGTTTACGGTCGAACATCCATGGAAAGACGACAAAAGAAAGCAACACATTTACGATCGCGTGTTTGACATGCGTGCTACCCAAGATGATGTGTTTGAAGACACAAAGGTATTGTTGTGATATGTAACTCGGTTCGTTTGTCTTTCATGGTTTGCTGTTTTGTTGTGGGAACTAATATCATTTTTCTGTAACAGTATTTGGTACAGTCGGCTGTAGACGGGTATAACGTTTGCATCTTCGCATATGGTCAAACTGGTTCTGGAAAAACTTTCACCATATATGGACATGAGAACAATCCTGGACTCACACCTCGAGCTACAAAGGAGCTCTTCAAAATACTAAAGCGTGATAGCAACAGATTTTCATTTTCTCTGAAGGTAATTTATTATCTTAATACATATGTTGAGATAAAAAGATTCTGGCATCAAATGAGAAAAAAAATTATGCAGGCATACATGGTGGAACTTTATCAAGACACACTTGTAGACCTTCTGCTACCAAAAAGTGCAAGGCGCTTGAAACTAGAGATTAAAAAGGATTCTAAGGTAATATGATCTATATTTCACTGGTTTGTAGGCACATAAGTTTGATCTCACTCATAAAATATTTTCTCAGGGTATGGTCTTTGTTGAGAATGTGACAACTATTCCTATATCAACTTTGGAGGAACTGCGAATGATTATTGAAAGGGGATCTGAACGGCGACATGTTTCTGGAACAAACATGAATGAAGAAAGCTCAAGATCTCACCTAATACTTTCAGTTGTTATCGAAAGTATTGATCTTCAAACCCAGTCAGTTGCGAGGGGCAAGGTGATAGAATTTACAATGTTATTTTATTTATTGACTTGCAACCTTTTTCACAATATTTTGAAAACATTCATGGCTGTCTAAGGAAATGAGAGTTTCTTTAACTTTTCCATGCTTGGTCTACCGCTTCTGAGAGAAAATTTAGTTCTATATAACTTTTCCTAAAGAAAATAGTTCGTCATCATCAGACTTATTTGCTCAAATCATTGGTCTAGTACACGGTGTTAAGCCTTAGATCCATATTATGAAATTATGAGTATACTCTCATTGCGCTCACCTTACATATTCCTGGACTATATGGTGAATGATTATTTTCCATGGTGACATCTTATACAATATCATGATCCTATGTTTTTTACTTTGCAGTTGAGTTTTGTGGATCTTGCTGGTTCTGAGAGGGTAAAAAAGTCAGGCTCTGCTGGTTGCCAACTCAAAGAAGCTCAAAGTATTAACAAATCACTTTCTGCATTAGGTGATGTAATTGGTGCTTTATCTTCAGGCAACCAGCATATTCCTTACAGGAATCACAAGTTGACAATGTTGATGAGCGATTCATTGGGAGGCAATGCCAAGACGTTAATGTTTGTTAATGTATCTCCAGCCGAATCAAATTTGGACGAGACATACAATTCTCTTCTGTAAGTCACGACTTCCACTATATATATATTATACATACATTTGCAGCTTACATATATAATGTAGAATACAATTGTCGATTCGAGTGTTAACATGGATTTGTGAAATTGTATTTTTCAGATATGCATCGAGAGTGAGAACGATCGTGAATGATCCCAGCAAACATGTTTCATCCAAAGAGATGGTGCGATTGAAAAAGTTAGTAGCATATTGGAAAGAGCAAGCTGGTAAAAGAAATGAGGAAGAAGACTTGGTGGATATCGAGGAAGATCGAACACTAAGAGATGGGGGAGATAGTTTGATAAAGCTGACATGAAATTTGTGTAGGTGAAACTGAGACAAGAGCATCGCTGGTTTTCACCATTCCTTTGTAGAAAGTTCCCCTACTCTAAATTAGATTCTTCTTATTGAAAGTGTAATGCTATGTCTCAAACTCTCTTTTGATGAGATTTTTCATTACATAAAAACAAACCGTTGATAATATTAAAATACCACACAGAGCCGTGAACTATGCAAATAAAATAAAGTCGAGGTATTACGTGAAATAAAGTAAAGTAAAGCCATGAAAAAACAAACCGTTGATAACATTAACCCACCACAATTCTGTAATGAGAGGTGGCATGGTGGATACAACTGGCAAGCCATGCTGGCCACGGAGCCCGTATAGACTATTAATCGTTGTTCGTTTTGTTGTGTTATGTTTTTTCCTAACTTGAATAAATTGCCATATGTCCAAACTAGATAAGTTGGGAATCACCTAATTTGAAAGTAGGGTAACTTACCACTTCTTCAAACTGAGTGAGTTGGGAATCATTTGATTTGAAAGGGTGACAACATCTTCGTCATAACTCGTATTAGTTTAATTCTACTTCAAATTGACGTTCAATTGAGATAAGTTTCCAAATCAAACTTTTTTATAACTCATTTAATCTTGGTTTGATTGGAATCTTGAATAAATAGCAATACATGTAAACCATGTAAGTTAGGAACTAGCAATACATGCAATCTTATAGGGACAAAAATTTATGCGCATGTTGGGAACCATATTTTTGAATCTTGATTGTGTGAATAAATGTTTATAAGAAAACATAATTTCTCAACTATAGTTTTGTGAAAAAAACTATAGTTTTACGGTGATAAATCTTAGAATAATTTTATTATATGTTGTAATAAGGTTGAAGAAGACACAATCTTAGACTTAGAGGTAATTAAGAAGTTCTTCTAATTTAATTTTAAATTGGGGGCATGTCCGCGCTTCGCGCAGAATATTATTTCATTGTTAAGTATGATATTTTGGATAATCTAATTATGTGATTTTTTTTTATTTGTTAAGAGAATTATTTGGTGTTTTTGTTGTTTTATTTAGTAGTATGTGATATGTTAATATATTATGTGTTTATTTTTTCAATAATGTGTTCTTATGTGCATAATATTATGTAGTAGTAGTATGTGTCTTTTTGTTGGCAGAGACACTTTGTATATGCTTGTTTAGTTTATGAGATAGTTATTACATCTTGGCTGGTGGTTGTGTTTCTGCTGATTTAGGCATGTGTTTTTCTGCTTCGTGTGACTTTAGCCTTCCGGTGGTTATTCTTCCTCTGGCATGCTTTCTTGGTTCGAAAGTGTGAAACTCATGTAATTACTCTCTTTTGTTTAATCCAAGAAAAACCGAATGAATATTTATAACTTTAAGTTACTGTTTGATCGCATTCCTTTGTGTTCGAAAATTGTTTTGTCTCAGATTTTATCTTTCTAACATTCTCTAACCTCTGCTTGTTATGATCAAGATACTCTATGATAAGGTGAGGTAAGTTAGTTTTCGTTCTTATTATGGCATTTTCAGTTTTTTTTTGTGATTGTGGAGGTTTTAGGTTTAAATTATGTGTCTGCTTTAGTTTCTTCTTCTTAGTTTGATTCTTTTATAATTTTTAATAGTAAAATAAAAATATAACTTGTAAATAAAATACTATAAAATAGTTAAAAATAATAAAATAATGAAAATTTATCTTATTTTTAGTTGTGAATAAAGTAAATATTTCTATATTTATATTATTTTATGTATTTCTTTATTCATCTTGCATTTTAATGACCAATAAAATAGATTATTAGACTTTATGTGATGATGGTTAGTGCAAAAAAGATTAGATAATACACAATTAGAAAATGTTGGGTTAAATTGCAGTAATCTAAAAGAAGAAGACCTAGAATGTAAAAAAAAATATATGAGGACACATGTCATCAAACCTCTATTCCACATGTCAAAAGAAGAGAAAAAAATCTACTTTATATATATAGATATACGACATTCAATATTATATATCATTTGGAAACTCTATATAACTTTATAAACCCAATCTCATCCCCTAAAGATTAAACCCTAAACAATAAAACTTAAATGTTATAATATATTTGTTTAAAGGTAGTATTAAAAAGTGGTATCCAAACTATAGTTATTTCAAGAAATTTCTCTAATTTTTTTTTTCATTTTGGATTTGTAGTTTCTCCTATGTGTGTTTTATTATTATTTTCAAATTACTTTTTTGTCATTTTCTAGTAACAATAAGACTGTTTTATTTAACTTATCCGATGTTAAAACATTAATTTAAGTACATTCGTCATTCGATTTAATATGCGGTATAATTTTTATTTTTCAACGTTTGTTTAAACCTCAATAACTAGTAATTTAATATATTGACATAACTTTATCTAAACTATGTAAATTAATATTGTATGAAAATTATGTTTGTAACTATAGATGCAAAATTTGTAATCCCTACAACAAAATTTAGTAAGAAGAATTTAATATCATGACCATTTTAAAATTTTTTATAGTAATTAAAATCTAAATAGAAGTCATAATTCAGATACTTGTTTTTTCATGTTGGCAAGAAAATTTTAATGCAGTTTTAAAGAAATGTTATAGCTATACAAAAAATTATAATTTATTACATGTAATTTTGTTAAATAAACGATGAATATATTTAATTTAAACAGTATTTTCATTTTAAAATAATTCTCTAAATTAAAATTAATCTAAGGGAAAGACCATTCTAATTACATACACCCATTCTGAAGACCATTTTTAAATTGTTTCAAAAAGAAAAGACAATTCTAAATTCAAACAAAAAATCCCCATTTTTATGTTTTAAAACGAAATGAATAAATTGGGCTTCGATAACTGATATACAAACTGATCAGATAACCAAATTAGTGTAAAGTTGGTCTTACAATTCATGTTTATATCGGTTTAATATGACCCAGGCCCACAGCTCGTTTTAGTAGCGACCGTAAAACGTATAGCTGCCTTTTATACTTTTCCGAATTATCTTGCTAAAAAAAACCCCAGAAATATCGATGGGCCTTGAATTTGGTAGTGATAAATCTACGTTATAATAAGCCAGATTCATCACTCCTGATGCGAGACGTCAGCAGGTAAGTGAACTTCACTTTTAAAAAGTGTGAAAAAATGTCAAATTTGTGGTTCGAACCCGGATTACTGTGATATAAACACCAACATTTATACTACTAAACTAAATGATACTTTGTACATTGATTATCTAAACTAATATATATTTATGAATGATTTCTTATAGTGGATCCCACACATAACTGTAATGTTTCAATACTCACGTGTAACTTTGATCATCGAAACCTATTTAGTAAAATCCGCATTCTGGCCCAATAAAACTTATAAGTGGGATAAATCTCTTTTGTATGTATCTAGGATTTTTATAGTACTCTGTCTCCACCGATAAACCGAAGCGTTACACTTTTAGCTTATCAAAAAAAATTCTGAAACTTTTCATCTTCACCTCTCTATATCTCCAACGATCAGTTATGGTACCGTTTCACCTCTGAAACGATCCGTCTCAGTATATATAATTCCTCAAACAAACCTTGAGACCCATATCTCTTATTAAATTACTTCTAAATTGAACTGTCGCAGCTTTTAGCCAACATTCGAAGATGTCAGCCTCCAGTGTTGTTGTTGCTTAATCGGTCGTTGTCCCCGCCACCTTTCTCGGCCTAGAACATAGTACCGAGGAAAAGGTATTGACAATTTGACTTTCTATGGAATACTACTGTATTTGTTTAATCAATATTCAAGCTATCAGTTTTAATACTTTAAGCATATGTTTCTCTGGGCAGAATTCCAAGATCCCACGGTTCTATCCCAGTTCGTGTGAATCACTACCATCCATCGCTACGATAGGGGGTCGATCGTGAAAGTTGATTGATCGCTTTGAAGTTGTCTGATTAACTAATATGATGTAAACTCTGTTCTGATGGGTTATAATGGAAAGTTATTTGGTTGCTAGGACTAACAGAGGCTGCAAGGCTGGGTACGTC
>NC_027756.1:6844200-6850747 GCF_000695525.1 Brassica oleracea var. oleracea
AACCGCAAGCGCTGCCGTGAGTGATTGGAAATATCTATTATATTCCTATCAACCCGTCAACGTTTTTTCTATGCATTTTTAAAAACTGCTATTATCTTTGTTTTCCATCATAAACTTTGGATATTTTTTCCCTTGCATGTTTTCTCTATTCGGAGATTTTATTTCTATTTTGGATTATTAATGAAACGTCTACGGGTTCTAACTCATACAAGATTTGTCAGTGGTGTATTTTTTTGGTTTACCTATTTCTGACATTTTTTTTGTCCACCATAAACTATTTTTAACAAATTCGAGTAAAACTCTAACAATAAATAATTTTGCAACCGTATAATTTTATAAATTTTTCTAGAGTTATTAATTTTTTTTAAAAAATAGTTTATTACAATTCTATATTTTTGAAATTAATTTAGGTAAAATAAGAAAATAATTTAATTTATTGTTCGATAAATTATTTAATTTTTTTAATTCAAATTTTATAATTTGTTCCTTACACTATTTGTTTTATATACTAACAACTACCTAAGTAAATTCATAAACTTTATCTTTTGAACATGAAAGCGCTAATAACGATAATGGTTGATCAAATCATTACGAAAATAATGCATATGAATTCGCCGGTCATTCTTATATCAACTTAATCAAAATGTGTGACTTCCAAATGTTATCTTCATCCCCATTATATACAACACGGAAAAACAAAAGTGGAAAAAAATAAACGACAAAATCCCGTACACAAAACTACACAATGATCAATACTTATCCGGCAGGCTATACCCCTAGTTACTTCAATGGCCTTGAGTTTGGTCTGCACTTCGTTAAAACCTCTTTCTGATTGGCCGAGAATACGTATTTGGCGAAAATAATTAAAAATTCCAAAAAGATAATGGCATTGCAACGTAAATAATTCTAAAAGTAATGATTATGTTTTATTAGTATACTAGATTCGGACCCGCCCTTAAAAAGAGCGGGTATATTTTTTGTTTTACATCTTTTTAGATCTTTTCAATTGGTAATTTAAATATAGGTCTAATGGCATAAAGCATAATAAATAATATTCTAAATAATGATAAAGATAAAAGAAATAATAGTTGGACCATACTTTTATCAATGGGTCACACTGCTATTTTAATTGAATAGATATTTTCATAATAAAAGTTCAATTAAAAATGAATTAGAAAAAATATTACATAGGAAAAACAAAAAAAAGTAACAAAATAACGATGAGTTTTAATTGTTTTTGACCAAACACATATATTGATCACTTACGGCGACAATGACCAAACACAAAAAAAGTATATCAAACATTTTTTTTATTTCAGTATAAACATATAAAAACATTCACTACAACATCCTATTTGTTTATTTTTGTTAATGATGTATCAATGTTTGTCATCAAACTCCTTTTAAAAATTACAATTAAATAAGTTTGTTAAAAAAATTGTTAGGATTAAAAAATGAAAATAGTTACTATTAATTAAAATGAATTAGAAAAATATTACATAGGAGAAATAGAATAGGTAATAAGATAACGATGAAACTTGATTTGTTTTTGACAGAAAAAAAAACAGATAAATATCATTTATGGTGACAATAATAACAATAATCTATTTTTATGACGAAACACAAAAATATATATCAAACATGGGTTTGATTTCCGTATGACCAAACACAGATAAAGGCCAATCACTACAACTTCCTATATTTATTTTTGTTACTTAAATAGTTTTATTATTATGTTTGTCATCAATATTTTTTAAAACATTACTATTTAATAATTATTTTAATTTTTTTTTGCTAGATTTAAAAAATGGAAAATAATATATTTTATATATCTCTTTTTATTCAGGATTTAAAAAAACGAAAGTACTATCATATATTCTTTTTACAATTATCTTATGTTTAGAATGTCAGAAAAATTAAAATACTATCAAATAATTATTTCCATTTAAGTACTATTTTTACAATTCGTATCACTACTATTTTTACAATTCATTTTTGTCAATTAAATAATTTTTTGTGTCATGTTCATAATCAAGTTCTTTTTAAAAAATATTATCAAATAACTTTTTTACATATCTCTTTTGGTTAGAACTTAAAAATATGATATAATTCTCTTTTATTTAGAATTGTTTCTTAAAAAAAGGAAACTACTATCAAATATTTTTACACAATTTTTACAATTATCTTTTGTCTAAGATTTAGAAAAATAAAATTACTATCAAATAATTATTTCCAGTTCGTATTAACTATTTTTAAAAGTTTCTATTTTCAAAATTAGTTTTTTCAATATCACTAATATTATTACAAATTTTATTTGTTGATTAAGTAATTTTATTATCACATTTATCATTAAATACTTAAAAAGAAAATTACTATTAAATAAGATATTATAATTTTCTTTGGTCAGGATTAAAAAAAATATTTTTTGGTCAGTATTTAGAAAAAGGAAAATCTTATTTCAAAATATCTTTTATTTAGAATTTTAGAAAAAAAAAAGTTATTTTCACATAGTGAAAAATTCTTTTTGGATAGGACACTTATTTAACAAATGTTTTTTTGACATATTTCACAATCTAAATTGTTTGTATTATATTTTTGACACATATCATAAGAACTTATAACTTGAGTTCTTATTGACACACGTCACGATCATGTTAATTACAACTTTAAAAACCTAAACATTATATAATAAGTTAAGATATTAGCAAGTGGCATTAATTACATGTATTTTTCAGAATGTTCGCAATAAGAATTTCGTATTGGTAGTAAGACCGTCTCTAATGGTTTACTCTATTTTTTACTCTAAAATAGAGTAACTCTATAATATAATTGAAGTGTGCTTCAATGGTATTCTATTTTAGAGTAGAAAATAGAGTGATGAACAAAAAAAAACAAGTTATTCTATATTTGGTGTAAACCTAGTTTTCACTCTATTATAGAACGAGAAATATAGTACTATTGAACCATTTTTATTTTAAATTCTATTTTAAAGTGAAAATAGAGTGGAGGTGTAGTCTTGTAGATGCTGTAAGCAATTTAGGAACTACATATCCATCACAGGATTATTATGTTAATTAAGCCTTAAACATAACCGGTGTTACCAAAAAAGAAAAAAAAAGAAGAGAATAAGAAAACCCTTAAACATAGGAAATTCAGCGATATAGAAGTGTAAGCGAATTATTTTTTTAAGTGTAAGCGATTTTTTTTTTAAAGTGTAAGCGATTAAAAAAACAAAATTTGATCGATCCAAGCAAAGCTTACCTAACTTTATGTGAAAAGGCATAACAAAAAATAATACTAAAATAATAATAGGGGAAGAGGGACTCCGGGGAAGAGGGGTAGACAAGGAGACCTGCTTCCCGGCAAAGACGGGCTGTAACCTTCTTTTCCAACTGCATCGGCCCCACCACCCACATGCCTTCCATGATATTATTTTTCCTCGTCCCAACTTTTTTTTAAGATTACAATCAGTTATTAAAAAAATGGTCTACAAAATTTGAAATGTGTTCCTATTAAGACATCTGGTACAGTTTGTACTGCTAATGTTGTACAACTTTTTAGCTATAAATTTGATATTATTCATGTTACTGTCAAAAAATTGAAAATAACATCAAAAACTATTACCAAATACTCCTTACGTTCCACAATATAAGATGTTGTGTAAAAGTTTTGATGTTTTAAAATATAAATGTTTTGAACTTTTAGGATACTTTAATTTTATTGAAAATTGGCCAACCAATTATATTTTACTACATTATTTATGATTGGTTAGCTTATATTTAATTTACATTATTTAATAATATTATCTTTTAACAAGTCGATTTCTTAATTTTTGTGTATTTAAGTAAAACATCTTATATTAAGAAACATAGAGAGTATAAAACGATCTGAAAAATTAGACCGGGATAAAACAAACAACAAAATAAAAATTTTATATGAAAAAAACATTAGCTTTTGCTGACGAATCAGCAACCCATTTTGTATCCAAGGTAAAAAATCTTGAAATTTTTTTAGCACTGCAAACTCTTTGAGCTCAGTTGAAAAGCTCGACATTGTTTTGGTTCTTCGATCATCGATAGAATTTTTTTACAGTGTGATCCAAAATGCTGACCTTGTCAAATGATTAACATACAATCATTTTCCACATAAGAGCCTTCAGCTACACATGTTGGGATGAAAGCAATCTCATTTGTTTTTTGTACCCATGAACTGATTTTGGCATGTAGTATCTTTCCAAACCCATCTACAACTGATGAAAAGGGGATCTAAAAGTCATGCTATGTCCATCATATATATGTTTCATAAGCATATGACTTGAGAAACTACACATGTATTGTATTTACATTTACGTGCGTTGTTACCATCACTACAAACCAAGCTTGAAATTCACCTTCTACATGCATAACCATTTTTAAATGATCTTTGTTGATTCTTCTGAATAACTTATCATTTCTAACTTTCTAAAGAAATCAATTTTTCCACAGATAAAGATCTTTATCCAACTCATGTTCTTCAATATTGTTCTTCTACCAGAACAGTAGTCTAAGTTGGTATATACACTTGATGCTGGGAATATATGTGGATTGTATGGTGTAGATGACTATGACCATATTTGTAGTGATGGTGGACATTCAACGATTGCAGTTACTGATCAGCCTCCTCATATCTTGGACAATAGTTATCATACCACATATGATGACATGTCAAATTCTTTGTTACAACTAAGTGTCATGTTGCAATTTGCCATATAAGATGTCGAATCTTCCAAGGAATATTAACTCTTTAAGCAAAGGATCAGAGCTTAGTGATAATGGGTTTTGAGTATACAATGTCCACCTTTTTATTTAAAATACTCATAACCACCCAATATCCTGATTTAATAGTGTATTTATCACTCTTTGTGTAATTCCAACAAAAAATATCTCTATGGAGATTGGACTACAACCAAGCTCCGAATAAAAGGTCTGGAACAACCAGACTCTCAAGCATTTCAACATTCCATACTTTAGCGACACCTTGAAGAAAATCACTTACAGCTCTTCGGGTGGACAACTGGGGCACTACGATTTTCCTTTTATATCGTCATCACCTCCTCGTTAATTTACGATGACCCATATTCCTCATAAATGTTTCTCGTTATAGACATATTTTCTTGTAGTGATATTGATTAGTTTATACATTATTTTTTACTAATTGTTATTAAATACTAATATGTTTTCGAGCTCGGTAAAATAAATTCATAATATGAAATAATTAAATAGAAAATTTTCTTCAAAATCTATTTTTTTTTTTAATTTTTACAGTTGCATACAATAAATTTTAAAATTTAATTTAGTTATACTCTAGAAAGGATATTTGTTTAGGATAATTTGTGTTTCCATATTGTGTTTAAAATATATATTTTAGCATTTATTATTTTAATATATTGCGGGATTTATAAGTATATATATTTTTTGTTTAAGCAAGTTAGCCCTATTGTATTAGTAAATTTTATATATAGTAGCATATATCATTTTATTTAGTAAAATTTTATTTTTGATGTTATGGTATTAGTTTTTAATAACATATTTTGTAAATAACACATGATCTAAAAGTTAATTGTATACTTTATATTTTATATGTCATACTTTTTAGATAATATATTGTTGTGAGTTTCACAATAAATAAAAAGATAATATATAATTGTAGATATAAAAGGTTAGCATATATATGTTAACAATTTTATATTTTGTATAAAACTGTTACATAGTTTAAGAATTTTAATCTGTTGACACAGTGGATGATTATTTATTTATTTAAATTAAAGAAATTTTTAAAAATAAAATAGGTTAATTTACCGATTTAAAATATATTTTTACGTTTAACTCATATAGTACTTCGACTTTTAATATAATATAGACCATAATTATAAAATTGATAAAATATAAGATAAATTTTATTGTTGTTTTATAATAAAATTTCAACTAATATTATTTATAATAATATATTATTAATTACAAATTAATTATAATATTATTTTATAAAATATTTTAAATTTTTGTAATGTTTTGTTAGACCTTTTCAACTGAGTTTTTTATAACTAAAAATATAATTTTATATTATAGTTGAAATTAATTTATATTGTGGTTTTTGCTTTAGTTTTTGGTTTTGTTTCTGTAGAAACCATTTTTCATCCAATCAAGTTTTTGGTTTTTGTTTTTGTTTTTTGTAAAAACCATTTGAGTTGCCAATCAAGATTTTCAATAAATAGATTCCCTAAAATTTAGGGAAACTAGTTTTTGAAAAGTTTAACTAATTTATGAAGAAAAACCAAAAACCAACTTTTGTGAGCTTTTATGAAGAAAAACGAATTTTGATTTTTTTTTTTTGTAGAAACTACTACATTATAATTAATTAATAATTAATAAATAATTTTTCATAAAAATTAAAATTATCATAAAATATTTTGTATATTAGATATCATTTAAACAATAATGTGAAATATTTTAATTTGTGTTTCATATCTGTAAATAAATGTATATATTTTATAAATAATATTATTTAATTT
>NC_027756.1:6850829-6852606 GCF_000695525.1 Brassica oleracea var. oleracea
TTTCTAAGTAGTTTCAAAATTTAATATTTTTATTTTTGTGTAATTTTATATATATTTGATGATTTATATTTTACTATAATATATTTTTTTATAAAAATATAATAATTAAAATATGTTATTGTATTTTATTTTAAAATAATAATCACAGTATTTTGATAAATTTTAATTGTAAAATCTAAATATTTATTGCTATTTTATTATATTATTTTAAAATAACGTATTAGTTAATTTTTGAATTTTTTTAAAAAATACAACAAATTCAAAAACCAAAATCTACAACCAAAAACCAAAATCTACAACCAAAAACCAAAAACCAAAATCTGAAAACCAAAAAACAAAATCTAAAAACCAAAAACTAAAATCTAAAAACCCAAAACTAAAACTAAAAACTACTGAAACAATCATCACCTAGAATGATCGTATTATGACTTTTGTACTGTAGTTTTTTTTGTACTGTAAATTTTTTTTACTTCCGTTTTAATAGAATATATATTTCTTTAACTACGAAGACGAAGGTGGGTTGTGTAAACTAATCTCTCGGATTATTATTTGAAATGACTTTCTCGTCTAAGTAAACGCGTAAATTGGTGGATTCTCCCAATTAATGGTTAGAATCTACATTACCAAATTATTTTTCAATCATTATTTGTAAAAAAGTTTAGGGGTCTAATTTTTCCTTTTTAAATGTAGTGGTATATATAGCAAAATACATACAAATTTCCAGAACTTACAGCAAAATCTTATTTATGATATATCAAAATATTTATGTATAATCTCATAAAGATTATTAAAAATATAAAAACTAAATAATGAGATCACTAATATAGATAAATAATAATAATGTACTACTGATATATCTCAAATCGTAATTACACTTGAGAGAGTTCTGTTTCAAATATTTAAAAATATTTTAGAGTATATTTATACATTAAAATAATAAAACATATAAAAATTATTTTTGGACAGTTATATTATTTAAGTAAATGGGTATATCTATATCATATAATAAATTAAAATATATAGTTACAAATATCATTAACTTTAATGAATATATATCACGATTGTATAATTTATCATGATTACAAATATATAATTTCATATATTATTATAATATAATTTCATATATTATTATAAAAAAAAAAAAAAACATGTGTCTGTATCTGTTTTTCAAAAAAAAAAAACATTTGTATATTTGTTTTGGTTAAAAATGTTAAGATTTATTATCATTTTGTTGTAAATGAAGTGTTGGAGAAATACTTCTGTTGTTATTACTGTCGACCAGAAGGTCTATATATATATAAGGTATTAGACCGTCATAAGGTCATGTTTATCCTAACAAGATAAGGATAAGGATAAACACTATATTATAGATATACATAGAATATATACTAGATAAACACATAGTCTCTGGTTGTCTTTATCATGTCCCGGATTGGCCCTGCAGTACGGGCTGGTCCATGGTCGATCATCATTTGGTTTATAACACTCCCCCTTGATCGACACATCCGGTACAGGTTCGTTGCATGCTTAATGTTGCCTCATTAAAACCTCTCCTGAAAAACCCCCAAACCAATGTGGCAAAATGGGAAATCAAGGACAGGAAAAAGAGTACAACACATGAACTCCCCCAGATGAATGCATCACTGTAGTAGACGCATTCCCATCTGGTATTCGAGTCTTCTTGAACGTTGAAGTTGCCTATGACTTGGTGAAGATGATCAGCTGGATTCTCCTTGAATGAACTTGTAAGTCTTGGATGAACTGATGGTGCTTCAAA
>NC_027756.1:6855019-6859859 GCF_000695525.1 Brassica oleracea var. oleracea
TTTTGATGGGTTGATCGGTCTATCAGTTAGAGATCTTCCTGGTTAGCTGATGGATTGCTCGGAATTATTGTTTTTGTTGCTGCTTGTTGGAATTGGAGACTGGTATATGGTTGAGACAGATTTTGGTTTTTGGAACAAATTTTTCGCCTGTATTGTAGCTGAGCGTGAGGGCGCGTCCGAACTCCGATTGATGCGGGGTTAGCGGCGTTGGCTTCATCTCGTCAAGAGCTTTAATTTGGTATCTGGCTCGTCGTATGGATCCACCGGAGTTGAGGGATAGAGTTGTTTGAAGTTCGTCGGGAATTAGGATTTTTACTGCTCGGATTTATTTCTGGTTTTAAGGGTTAGGGTTTATGAGAGCAACGTCGTGCTGATAACGTGTTTTAAATGAAGTGTTGGGGAAATACTTCTGTTGTTATTACTGTCGACCAGAAGGTCCATATATATACAAGGTATTAGACCGTCATAAGGTCATGTTTATCCTAACAAGATAATGATAAGGATAAACACTATGTTATAGATATACATGAAATATATAATAGATAAACACATAGTTTCTGGTTGTCTTTATCATGTCCCGGATTGGACCTGCAGTACGGGTTGGTCTATGGTCGATCATCATTTGGTTTATAACACATTTTCAATTTTTGACGGAATTAGAAAAATACTGGTAGCAAAAAAAAACAAAAAAAATAAGAAAACACAACTTAGAATAAATTAAAAAAACAAATAAAGAAACTGTCGAAGAGGCTAACACCATGGAAAAGAGGAGACTCCTCCGGACACAATCAAGCTAGACACAATGATTAAGTATTAGCTGTATTGGAAACATTAGTCACGAACTGGTAGAAATTGGCTTATCCAAGCTCGCCTCAAAAAAATAACCTTTCAACTCAACGGTCTTAAAATCTGCATCATTACTTGTATAAGGGAAAAGCTATATTTCTAAAAATGGGTCGAATTTTGACTCAAAAATATGCCCTACCAATGCTATCTGAAAAATGAATGACTAGTTCTCAATAAAACAATTCACAAAATAAATTTGACAAAACAGGACAACTGCAAATACCATATACGTAGTGTTTCTCATATGTCAAAATATGATATCTTAACAAAATAAATGTGAATGCAGGCAGTAAGTTACCATGCATGCAATGCAATGAAAAAATATTAAATAGCTTATTAATTAATGTTATAGAAGGGGAAAAAAATAGAGGGAGAAGAAAGAAGAGTGCCAATATTCTCATCGGGATTGGTGTGGTAAAAGAATGACCATTCTCTTCCATTGTCCCTATAAATATCCTACTATCGAACACTTTCTTTCTCACAAATTTTCAACTTCCCTCTTTCTCCTCTCTTCTGTAATTACGATTTTGCCCTGGCTTTATGCACCTCGTTTAGGGCTTCTTCTCCTCTACATGACTCTCTCTGTATTCTTCCACAGCTTTCTTGAACTGCAACCTTCTTCAGATTAGTTTCTATTCTCACATATATATATATTACCATAGCATAGTTATGTTAATTTAAATTGCATCTGTTCGACTGATTTGCGGTTCAATAAAGCTGTGGGAAGATACAGACAAAGTCAAAAGATTTTATAAATCTCATTCACAGAATTAAGCATTATTTCAGTTTTTTAATCAGATATTATTCCAGATCTGTAATTTGTGAGATTACTTCTGTTCTTCTGTTGACGTATATTATGTGTATCAAGAACTTTTACGGGTATATACAAGATCTTATTCCAGATCTGTAGTCCTTTTGTTAATTTGATTGATCATAAGAATGCCCTAATTTTTTTCTTTTGGTATCTGATTCGTGTTTATGCATATAAATAATATAAATATGATATGGATATAGATATCAATGTTCGAAAAAGGAAACATACTCGTCTAATTAGTATTATTGGTATGGAAGATTGTGGTTGTTGTCTGATGGAAATGGTTTAGATCTATGAGCTGTAGATCTGTCAAGACTAGATATCTATTTTAGACGATCAATTTTTTTTTTTTATCTAATAATTCAGGTGCACGATGGATCTCTATATTATGACCATATAGATTTTGCAGGTTAAGTCAATTGAAGGTTACATGTTTTCCTTAAAATTAATAACCAAATTTGGTTTTGTTGATGAGCTAATAATGTGTTGATGGACCACATTTTTTTCAAAAATTGTAAAGTGGGGAAAGTAGTGGCAAAGTAGTTTCTTGGGTCGATCCACATTATTTGAAATGCATTCTTATTATTCATTTTGGGATAATGATTTAATGGTTGAGAAAAGAATTGGGTGTTAGTGGCAAAAGTAATAACCCTTAAATAATATGTAGATAGATCATCGGCTTCATAAACTAGTTTAACTCTCTTGTCGCAGTAGCAGATGTTATGAGCGTCTAATCTTACACTCAAGCTTATTCTGAATTTTAACAAAAAAAATATTTTAATTACGGCCACACGAATTTATTCAAAAAGTTGGAACACTTGCGAAACAAAAGCATATATACTCCATTACTAATAAGTAGAAGAACACATTTCAATTTATTTCATACCCTTTGTTTTAAATTTTAGTATTGGTAAACAAAAACAAGACATATGTATTATTTATTGCGTAATTTCTCGTCTAACAAATTATTCATTATGCTTTCATCGATCCTTTACTATCCTATATATAGTCGTTTTTATCATGTGCAAGTGAAGCATTTAAAAAGAGTCTGAATCGAAAAATAAAAATGAATTAAGATATTAAAAATAAATATATAAATTAGGTTATAAAACTTTAGTTTTTAGATATACTTTTTAAATTCTGGTTTATAATTTTAAAAGAAATGTTAAACATATATATTGAACTATTAATTTTTAAAACTACATCATTACTTCGTTTAATATACCGTTATATTTTTTAAATGAGGTCTAGAAATAATTTGAGACGCCAATGGCCCTACATAACTCTAAGAGAACCAGCATTGGAGGTTCGTGGGTGGAGTTCACACGCTTTCCCAGAAAAAAAAAATTATAATATGCTACAGTAATGATTCTGTCTCGCCACGCTCCTTCCGTATGAAACCGAGTCGTCACTGTTCAGCGGGGCTCCACGCCACGTGGCGGCCAACTATTGGTCAATTTATTTATTTTTTATTTTTTATTTTTTAAAAAATCAAAAATAAATAATAAAAAAATAAATAATAAAAAATTCAAATTATGAATCCCAACCGGGGGTTCATTAATGCTGGTGCTCTAACGCATGTGCAAGTGGTTGTCTAAATAAGGTTTTAGTTGTTTAGGTGCTGGATAATGAGTATGGGTAGAAGACAGTCTCACAACTTGATTTTGGATTCTTCCGGTAAAACTATACGACAGGAGTTTACTGATTCATATATTCAAAGGTTTGGTGAAGTTTGATATTTATCAACTCCAAACTATTATTAAATGAATCTGCAGATCGAACTAAACAGAATATATTAATTTCAGTTAGTACATTATACTGATTTTTCTTCCTTTGCAAAGTCTTTCTTCATGAGTTCCCAATAGGATTTTAGGACTAGAGGGTAACTCCGATCACCAACCTGCACGCTATCTAGATATTCTCCAACCAAGTTAGTTTGAAACCTTCCGATCCAAGAATCATTATTTTTTTGCAAAGCATCTTTCTGGTTTTGAGGTTACAGATGGTATAATATTGATCAACCCTAAGAGATCATCAATGAAACAACACAAATAGTTAAGTTCATAGGATTGAAAATAAATGAAACCCAAAATCGATACAAGAGTTGTGATAGTGTACAATGACTATATAAAACAAAATATGATAACAAATTCACCTAAACTAACTACATATAATACTATAAATTTTCTTAAACTGAAAGATAATATCTAACCTAATAAACATGAAACATCTTAAAATTTAGCTCATGTAACCAAACCAGCTTAACTAGCTCATTGAATGGAACACCTATTTTTCAATTCACTAGAAACCGAACAATTCAAAGCTAGTTTAATCCGACCATCATCACATTTTTCTAAAATTTTGATAGAAATATTTTTAAAGTTGAATTACACTGGTTACTGACTTACTGGCCCCTTAATTACGTGAGAAGATGTCTTACTGTCGGCATCTAATCCAGCACACTAATATTTTCTTTATAACAAAAATGCAAATCTAACTATAATTTACCGACGTGGGTCATCTTTATTTTCTTTATTGGTCATATTTGTTTACATTAAAGTGTTTGGACGCTTACTGTTATGTCTTTATTGCTCGCCATGTTGTTCTTTATATGTTTAGTGGTATGTGCTTTACTTTATACTAGGATAAGACCCGCGCCTTGCGCGGGATTAAGTTATTATTTTTATTATATTTTGGAGAATGAAACAATAGTTTGGCTTCATTTGGATTACGGGTGTTCAACCCGGATATCGGGTTAGTTTCGGTTCGGTTCGGTTTTTTTCGGTATTTGGTTAGTAAAATATAACTACTATTCTAAATCAATATTTACTTTGACTTTAGTCTTTCACATACTTTTGAAAGATTTCAACTGGACGACTAAATTGATCAGCCAATCTTGTTGCTTTAAATCATTAGTGTTTATATATATATATTATTTAGTTTGAATATTTATTAAATAAAAATTCATATGCGTTATATTTTATGATCATTTGTAACTTATTATAACAAAAAAATAATCTATTGATCACAAAATTTTCAGAGTGGGAATATTCAAATTTCTAATAATATATAGACATTTTGAAAAATTCAAATATAACATATAAGAAAAAATATAAATGTTTTTATTATATATTTAATGTGATTTTTTAATATCTTTCAATAATATAAAATTAAAAAAAA